>NW_026290952.1:215000-220000 GCF_023373465.1 Oncorhynchus keta | reverse complement strand
TTTGCACACACTGTATATAGACTTTCTTTCTATTGTATTATTGACTGTACGCTTGTTTACTCCATGTGTAACTCTGTGTTGTTGTTTGTGTCGCACTGCTTTGCTTTATCTTGGCCAGGTCGCAGTTGTAAATGAGAACTTTGTTCTCAACTAGCCGACCTGGTTAAGTTGTTCAGACTAAGTCCAGAGGTTTGAATGAGAGGTAGAAATGCATAGTTTCATTGGAGTGAAATCGATAGCCGTCCAATGAGATGTTAGTTTGTGTTCAGAGATTCTGCACCTTTTGCCTTCTAAAATGATTACTCATTTGCACCAACTTGGATTGGCTACTCTAACAATGGGTTCTGGTGACTCTTTTGTAAACGTGGTAATATTTCATCCACAACCACTCTGTTGTTTTTCGTGCAGGTTTCTTTCTTTTCTGTGGTTTATTCACGTCCTATTGTTCTTGGTCAGGCTTGTCAGGGCCGTTCTCTGGTATGTTCGTATTGACTTTCTCTGTTCGTCTCATGCTAGAAAACCTGCCAAGCTGAGAGGAGGAGACTCTGTGACACTACAGCCCCTTTCACAAGGAAATATATTTGAATGTTATCTCTCCACTTTGACACCCGAAACAATGAGGAATGTCCAGACACTCCTTCATTGTGTGTGTGTCTGTGTGTGTGTCTGTGTGTGTGTGTGTGTGGGGTGGGGGGGATATTTTCTATTTAATCGCATACTCAGACACACTCACTCTCACCCCGTAGTTTCCACTACAGCTCCTCTCCTCTCCTATCCCAGCCATGATAGACTGGGTTGTAGCTCGCTCCTAATTAGCGTTGCTGGCGCCTCTTGGGAGGCAGGCCTGCTAATTTCAATAAGGGTAAACAAGCAAGCGATTCCCTCTGACGGGCTATGGACTAATTAGAGCCGCTCGGCCGCATGTGCTGACTGAGCGGCGCGCCGGAGAGGGTGTGGGGGAGAGGGTGTGTGGGGGGGGTGGAATATAAAACATATCAAACAAGAGAAGGAAGCAGAAAGACGGAGAGAGAAGACAGAGAAAAATAGAGAAAAAGGAAGAGACGTAAACTATTTCTGTCAAAAAACAACCCGGAGACACAACCGCGCTCATTTTAGGAAATTACCATCACGTTAGTTTGCCAAGGCTGTTCCCCATCCTCCTCTTCTACAAGGAACTCTCACCGAGGCCTTGAATGAAAGTGTCCTGAATGTGTTGCTGTTCACAACATTTCTTTATCAAACTCAAATCATTCATGCCTTGGGTTGCAAAGCTACCGGTGATTATCAAAGTTACCGGAATCTACATGAGGCTGCCCACAGCAGGGAATGCAGTCCAAAGGTATGGTTGCTTCTAGGAGCATGGGGGTAATGGAGTCTGATACGTTGGAGGTTATGGGAAACAATATGGCCGCCTGCCTCCTCGGCTGTACCACCTCCTTGCCTCTAGTTTCTGTTGTGTTATTTGGTGTGTTTAATATGTTTATTTATTGATTCTAAATGTGATTTAGATTTATTTTTAAAGCTTTTTCTTCACATTTTAAAACAGGTTTTTTTCTCGCCTGATTAGCCTCGTTTCACTGCCAAAAATAAAATGAAACCATCGAGTGTTCAGTGAAATAACAACACAATGTCAAATGTTTTATTGTTTTATGTCACCAGGTAGGCCAGATCACCTTTATTTAACCAGGAAGGCAAGTTGAGAACAAGTTCTCATTTACAACTGCAACCTGGCCAAGATAAAGCAAAGCAGTTCGACACATACAACGACACAGAGTTACACATGGAGTAAAACAAACATACAGTCAATAATACAGTAGAAACATAAGTCTATATACGATGTGAGCAAATGAGGTGAGAAGGGAAGTAAAGGCAAAAAAAGGCCATGGTGGCAAAGTAAATATAATATAGCAAGTAAAACACTGGAATGGTAGATTTGCAGGTAGCCTAGTCAAATAATGAACATCCAATCACATGAACCGTTACTCTCTCGCAGGAAACCTTCCCTCTTGCACATTTAGAAATGAAACATGACAATTTGAAAAATAAGCCACGGGGGTATTTTGAGCGAGAATAAAGACAACATTTGAGTAGTAAGACGTATAAAAGCAACAGATACCATTATTAAGGGGCTAGAAGTGTCTTATATGGTGAGCTACCAAGTGGCTAGGACAGGCAAGCCCCATACTATTGTGGAGGACTTCATTCTTCCTGCTGCCACAGATATGGCTGGAACAATGCTGGGGGAAAAGGCCCAAAAAACTATACAGACAATGTCTTCATCAAACAACACTGTTTCACGACGCATCAGTGACATGGCAGGAGATGTTTTGAAACCATTACTGCTTCACATACAAGCCTGTGAATTCTATGCTTTACAGCTGGATGAGTCAACAGACATGGTGGGCCTGGCACAGCTCCTGGTATATGTCTGTTACAGCTGGATGAGTCAACAGACGTGGTGGGCCTGGCACAGCTCCTGGTATATGTCTGTTACAGCTGGATGAGTCAACAGACATGGTGGGCCTGGCAGCTCCTGGTATATGTCTGTTACAGCTGGATGAGTCAACAGACATGGTGGGCTGGCACAGCTTGGTATATGTCTGTTACAGCTGGATGAGTCAACAGACATGGTGGGCCTGGCACAGCTCCTGGTATATGTCTGTTACAGCTGGATGAGTCAACAGACATGGTGGGCCTGGCACAGCTCCTGGTATATGTCTGTTACAGCTGGATGAGTCAACAGACATGGTGGGCCTGGCACAGCTCCTGGTATATGTCTGTTACAGCTGGATGAGTCAACAGACATGGTGGGCCTGGCACAGCTCCTGGTATATGTCTGTTACAGCTGGATGAGTCAACAGACATGGTGGGCCTGGTACAGCTCCTGGTATATGTCTGTTACAGCTGGATGAGTCAACAGACATGGTGGGCCTGGTACAGCTCCTGGTATATGTCTGTTACAGCTGGATGAGTCAACAGACATGGTGGGCCTGGCACAGCTCCTGGTATATGTCTGTTACAGCTGGATGAGTCAACAGACATGGTGGGCCTGGCATCCTGGTATGTCTGTTACAGCTGGATGAGTCAACAGACATGGTGGGCCTGGCACAGCTCCTGGTATATGTCTGTTACAGCTGGATGAGTCAACAGACATGGTGGGCCTGGCACAGCTCCTGGTATATGTCTGTTACAGCTGGATGAGTCAACAGACGTGGTGGGCCTGGCACAGCTCCTGGTATATGTCTGTTACAGCTGGATGAGTCAACAGACATGGTGGGCCTGGCACAGCTCCTGGTATATGTCCGTTACGTTTATGGGGGGTCAATTAAGGAAGACATCCTCTTCTGTAAACCACTGGGGTATGGGACTATAACACGTTTGGGGTGTAGACAAAGGAGAGCTCTCCAGTAGGTACCAAAACATTCAAAGGCCACTTTCCCAAAAGTGGGGTTACAAGTTTATCTACTTTCAAAGCAGAATTACTCTCCCATTGTTCCTCAAAAATACAGTGTATGATCTACCATTCTGTAGCTCTGATTCTCTACTTTTATCCAATGTAAAAAAACACCAGGTCATATTTTGCTACATGAGACTGATCTGAGCCAGTCGGTCATACATGGGTGAGGGAATGCTGTCACCTCCAGGTCGGTGTGTGTGCTGAGGGTGTCGGGTTCTTGTCCAGTTCTGGCATTTAGTTTGCCACGGACTGGAAGATGTCTCTGGGCCTGGACATTGTTGATCTCCCCCTCTAGGATGGAGAAGCTGTCGTAAAGGAATGGGGATTCTATTGGGAGGATATAGGTAGCACACATGAGGACATTTTTCTCTGCTGAGATCATTTCCTTATTCATTTCTTGCCAGATGTAACATTTTCCTTTTTCTCTCCTCTCTTTCACTCTGTCTATCTCCTGTTCTCTCCTCTCTTTCACTCTGTCTATCTCCTGTTCTCTCCTCTCTTTCACTCTGGCTATCTCCTCTGTTCTCTCCTCTCTTTCACTCTGGCTATCTCCTGTTCTCCCCTCTCTTTCACTCTGGCTATCTCCTGTTCTCTCCTCTCTTTCACTCTGTATTCTCACTGTTCTCTCCTCTCTTTCTCTCTGTATCCTTTCTGTTCTCTCTCTCTTTCTCTCTGTATCCTCTCTGTTCTCTCCTCTCTTTCTCTCTGTATTCTCTCTGTTCTCTTCTCTCTGTATCATGACTCTTTCGCTTTGGCTATCTCCTCTGTTTCTCTCTATATTTCACTCTCCTTATTCTCTGTACAGAAACCCAGCCTCTTTCCCCTGGCTATCTGCAGGTGTTCTCTCTCCTCTCTTTCTCTCTGTATCCTCTCTGTTCTCTCCTCTCTTTCTCTCTGTATCCTCTCTGTTCTCTCCTCTCTTTGACTCTGTCTATCTCCTGTTCTCTCCTCTCTTTCACTCGGGCTATCTCCTGTTCTCTCCTCTCTTTCACTCTGTCTATCTCCTGTTCTCCCCTCTCTTTCACTCTGGCTATCTCCTGTTCTCTCTCTCTTTCTGTCTGTATTCTCTCTGTTCTCTCCTTCCTTTCACTCTGTATCCTCTCTGTTCTCTCCTCTCTTTCTATCTGTATCCTCTCTGTTCTCTCCTCTCTTTCTCTCTGTCTATCTCCTGTTCTCCCCTCTCTTTCACTCTGGCTATCTCCTGTTCTCTCTCTCTTTCTGTCTGTATTCTCTCTGTTCTCTCCTTCCTTTCACTCTGTATCCTCTCTGTTCTCTCCTCTCTTTCTCTCTGTTCTCTCCTTCCTTTCACTCTGTATCCTCTCTGTTCTCTCCCTCTCTTTCTCTCTGTTCTGTTCTCTCCTCTCTTTCTGTCTGTATCCTCTCTGTTCTCTCCTCTCTTTTTCTCTGTATCCTCTCTGTTCTCTCCTCTCTTTCTGTCTGTATCCTCTCTGTTCTCTCCTCTCTTTCACTCTGTCTATCTCCTGTTCTCTCCTCTCTTTCTCTCTGTATCCTCTCTGTTCTCTCCTCTCTTTCTCTCTGTATC
>NW_026290952.1:192500-210000 GCF_023373465.1 Oncorhynchus keta | reverse complement strand
ATGTCTGTCGGTGGTCTGTCCATATGTCCCTCCACTGCTCTGACCCTCCCTCTGCATTAGTATGTCTGTCAGTGGGTCTGTCCATATGTCCCTCCACTGCTCTGACCCTCCCTCTGCATTAGTATGTCTGTCAGTGGGTCTGTCCATATGTCCCTCCACTGCTCTGACCTCCCTCTGCATTAGTATGTCTGTCAGTGGGTCTGTCCATATGTCCCTCCACTGCTCTGACCCTCCCTCTGCATTAGTATGTCTGTCAGTGGGTCTGTCCATATGTCCCTCCACTGCTCTGACCCTCCCTCTGCATTAGTATGTCTGTCAGTGGGTCTGTCCATATGTCCCTCCACTGCTCTGACCCTCCCTCTGCATTAGTATGTCTGTCAGTGGGTCTGTCCATATGTCCCTCCACTGCTCTGACCCTCCCTCTGCATTAGTATGTCTGTCAGGTGGGTCTGTCCATATGTCCCTCCACTGCTCTGACCCTCCTCTGCATTAGTATGTCTGTCAGTGGGTCTGTCCATATGTCCCTCCACTGCTCTGACCCTCCCTCTGCATTAGTATGTCTGTCAGTGGGTCTGTCCATATGTCCCTCCACTGCTCTGACCCTCCCTCTGCATTAGTATGTCTGTCAGTGGGTCTGTCCATATGTCCCTCCACTGCTCTGACCCTCCTCTGCATTAGTATGTCTGTCAGTGGGTCTGTCCATATGTCCCTCCACTGCTCTGACCCTCCCTCTGCATTAGTATGTCTGTCAGTGGGTCTGTCCATATGTCCCTCCACTGCTCTGACCCTCCCTCTGCATTAGTATGTCTGTCAGTGGGTCTGTCCATATGTCCCTCCACTGCTCTGACCCTCCCTCTGCATTAGTATGTCTGTCAGTGGGTCTGTCCATATGTCCCTCCACTGCTCTGACCCTCCCTCTGCATTAGTATGTCTGTCAGTGGGTCTGTCCATATGTCCCTCCACTGCTCTGACCCTCCCTCTGCATTAGTATGTCTGTCAGTGGGTCTGTCCATATGTCCCTCCACTGCTCTGACCCTCCCTCTGCATTAGTATGTCTGTCAGTGGGTCTGTCCATATGTCCCTCCACTGCTCTGACCCTCCCTCTGCATTAGTATGTCTGTCAGTGGGTCTGTCCATATGTCCCTCCACTGCTCTGACCCTCCTCTGCATTAGTATGTCTGTCAGTGGTCTGTCCATATGTCCCTCCACTGCTCTGACCCTCCCTCTGCATTAGTATGTCTGTCAGTGGGTCTGTCCATATGTCCCTCCACTGCTCTGACCCTCCTCTGCATTAGTATGTCTGTCAGTGGGTCTGTCCATATGTCCCTCCACTGCTCTGACCCTCCCTCTGCATTAGTATGTCTGTCGGTGGGTCTGTCCATATGTCCCTCCACTGCTCTGACCCTCCCTCTGCATTAGTATGTCTGTCAGTGGGTCTGTCCATATGTCCCTCCACTGCTCTGACCCTCCCTCTGCATTAGTATGTCTGTCAGTGGGTCTGTCCATATGTCCCTCCACTGCTCTGACCCTCCCTCTGCATTAGTATGTCTGTCAGTGGGTCTGTCCATATGTCCCTCCACTGCTCTGACCCTCCCTCTGCATTAGTATGTCTGTCAGTGGGTCTGTCCATATGTCCCTCCACTGCTCTGACCCTCCCTCTGCATTAGTATGTCTGTCAGTGGTCTGTCCATATGTCCCTCCACTGCTCTGACCCTCCTCTGCATTAGTATGTCTGTCAGTGGGTCTGTCCATATGTCCCTCCACTGCTCTGACCCTCCCTCTGCATTAGTATGTCTGTCGGTGGTCTGTCCATATGTCCCTCCACTGCTCTGACCCTCCTCTGCATTAGTATGTCTGTCAGTGGGTCTGTCCATATGTCCCTCCACTGCTCTGACCCTCCCTCTGCATTAGTATGTCTGTCGGTGGGTCTGTCCATATGTCCCTCCACTGCTCTGACCCTCCCTCTGCATTAGTATGTCTGTCAGTGGGTCTGTCCATATGTCCCTCCACTGCTCTGACCCTCCCTCTGCATTAGTATGTCTGTCAGTGGGTCTGTCCATATGTCCCTCCACTGCTCTGACCCTCCCTCTGCATTAGTATGTCTGTCGGTGGTCTGTCCATATGTCCCTCCACTGCTCTGACCCTCCCTCTGCATTAGTATGTCTGTCAGTGGGTCTGTCCATATGTCCCTCCACTGCTCTGACCCTCCCTCTGCATTAGTATGTCTGTCAGTGGGTCTGTCCATATGTCCCTCCACTGCTCTGACCCTCCCTCTGCATTAGTATGTCTGTCAGTGGGTCTGTCCATATGTCCTCCACTGCTCTGACCCTCCCTCTGCATTAGTATGTCTGTCAGTGGGTCTGTCCATATGTCCCTCCACTGCTCTGACCCTCCCTCTGCATTAGTATGTCTGTCAGTGGGTCTGTCCATATGTCCCTCCACTGCTCTGACCCTCCCTCTGCATTAGTATGTCTGTCAGTGGTCTGTCCATATGTCCCTCCACTGCTCTGACCCTCCTCTGCATTAGTATGTCTGTCGGTGGTCTGTCCATATGTCCCTCCACTGCTCTGACCCTCCCTCTGCATTAGTATGTCTGTCAGTGGGTCTGTCCATATGTCCCTCCACTGCTCTGACCCTCCTCTGCATTAGTATGTCTGTCAGTGGGTCTGTCCATATGTCCCTCCACTGCTCTGACCCTCCCTCTGCATTAGTATGTCTGTCGGTGGGTCTGTCCATATGTCCCTCCACTGCTCTGACCCTCCCTCTGCATTAGTATGTCTGTCAGTGGGTCTGTCCATATGTCCCTCCACTGCTCTGACCCTCCCTCTGCATTAGTATGTCTGTCGGTGGTCTGTCCATATGTCCCTCCACTGCTCTGACCCTCCCTCTGCATTAGTATGTCTGTCAGTGGGTCTGTCCATATGTCCCTCCACTGCTCTGACCCTCCCTCTGCATTAGTATGTCTGTCAGTGGGTCTGTCCATATGTCCCTCCACTGCTCTGACCCTCCCTCTGCATTAGTATGTCTGTCAGTGGGTCTGTCCATATGTCCCTCCACTGCTCTGACCCTCCCTCTGCATTAGTATGTCTGTCGGTGGGTCTGTCCATATGTCCCTCCACTGCTCTGACCCTCCCTCTGCATTAGTATGTCTGTCAGTGGGTCTGTCCATATGTCCCTCCACTGCTCTGACCCTCCCTCTGCATTAGTATGTCTGTCAGTGGGTCTGTCCATATGTCCCTCCACTGCTCTGACCCTCCTCTGCATTAGTATGTCTGTCAGTGGTCTGTCCATATGTCCCTCCACTGCTCTGACCCTCCCTCTGCATTAGTATGTCTGTCAGTGGGTCTGTCCATATGTCCCTCCACTGCTCTGACCCTCCCTCTGCATTAGTATGTCTGTCGGTGGTCTGTCCATATGTCCCTCCACTGCTCTGACCCTCCCTCTGCATTAGTATGTCTGTCAGTGGGTCTGTCCATATGTCCCTCCACTGCTCTGACCCTCCCTCTGCATTAGTATGTCTGTCAGTGGGTCTGTCCATATGTCCCTCCACTGCTCTGACCCTCCCTGCATCTGCATTAGTATGTCTGTGCATTAGTATGTGGTCTGTCCATATGTCCCTCCACTGCTCTGACCCTCCCTCTGCATTAGTATGTCTGTCAGTGGGTCTGTCCATATGTCCCTCCACTGCTCTGACCCTCCCTCTGCATTAGTATGTCTGTCGGTGGTCTGTCCATATGTCCCTCCACTGCTCTGACCCTCCCTCTGCATTAGTATGTCTGTCAGTGGGTCTGTCCATATGTCCCTCCACTGCTCTGACCCTCCCTCTGCATTAGTATGTCTGTCAGTGGTCTGTCCATATGTCCCTCCACTGCTCTGACCCTCCCTCTGCATTAGTATGTCTGTCAGTGGGTCTGTCCATATGTCCCTCCACTGCTCTGACCCTCCTCTGCATTAGTATGTCTGTCAGGTGGGTCTGTCCATATGTCCCTCCACTGCTCTGACCCTCCCTCTGCATTAGTATGTCTGTCAGTGGGTCTGTCCATATGTCCCTCCACTGCTCTGACCCTCCCTCTGCATTAGTATGTCTGTCAGTGGGTCTGTCCATATGTCCCTCCACTGCTCTGACCCTCCCTCTGCATTAGTATGTCTGTCAGTGGGTCTGTCCATATGTCCCTCCACTGCTCTGACCCTCCCTCTGCATTAGTATGTCTGTCGGTGGGTCTGTCCATATGTCCCTCCACTGCTCTGACCCTCCCTCTGCATTAGTATGTCTGTCGGTGGTCTGTCCATATGTCCCTCCACTGCTCTGACCCTCCCTCTGCATTAGTATGTCTGTCAGTGGGTCTGTCCATATGTCCCTCCACTGCTCTGACCCTCCCTCTGCATTAGTATGTCTGTCAGTGGGTCTGTCCATATGTCCCTCCACTGCTCTGACCCTCCCTCTGCATTAGTATGTCTGTCGGTGGTCTGTCCATATGTCCCTCCACTGCTCTGACCCTCCCTCTGCATTAGTATGTCTGTCGGTGGTCTGTCCATATGTCCCTCCACTGCTCTGACCCTCCCTCTGCATTAGTATGTCTGTCAGTGGGTCTGTCCATATGTCCCTCCACTGCTCTGACCCTCCCTCTGCATTAGTATGTCTGTCGGTGGTCTGTCCATATGTCCCTCCACTGCTCTGACCCTCCCTCTGCATTAGTATGTCTGTCAGTGGTCTGTCCATATGTCCCTCCACTGCTCTGACCCTCCTCTGCATTAGTATGTCTGTCGGTGGGTCTGTCCATATGTCCCTCCACTGCTCTGACCCTCCCTCTGCATTAGTATGTCTGTCGGTGGTCTGTCCATATGTCCCTCCACTGCTCTGACCCTCCCTCTGCATTAGTATGTCTGTCAGTGGGTCTGTCCATATGTCCCTCCACTGCTCTGACCCTCCCTCTGCATTAGTATGTCTGTCAGTGGGTCTGTCCATATGTCCCTCCACTGCTCTGACCCTCCCTCTGCATTAGTATGTCTGTCAGTGGGTCTGTCCATATGTCCCTCCACTGCTCTGACCCTCCCTCTGCATTAGTATGTCTGTCATATGTGGGTCTGTCCATATGTCCCTCCACTGCTCTGACCCTCCCTCTGCATTAGTATGTCTGTCGGTGGGTCTGTCCATATGTCCCTCCACTGCTCTGACCCTCCCTCTGCATTAGTATGTCTGTCAGTGGGTCTGTCCATATGTCCCTCCACTGCTCTGACCCTCCCTCTGCATTAGTATGTCTGTCAGTGGGTCTGTCCATATGTCCCTCCACTGCTCTGACCCTCCCTCTGCATTAGTATGTCTGTCGGTGGGTCTGTCCATATGTCCCTCCACTGCTCTGACCCTCCCTCTGCATTAGTATGTCTGTCGGTGGTCTGTCCATATGTCCCTCCACTGCTCTGACCCTCCCTCTGCATTAGTATGTCTGTCAGTGGGTCTGTCCATATGTCCCTCCACTGCTCTGACCCTCCCTCTGCATTAGTATGTCTGTCGGTGGGTCTGTCCATATGTCCCTCCACTGCTCTGACCCTCCCTCTGCATTAGTATGTCTGTCAGTGGGTCTGTCCATATGTCCCTCCACTGCTCTGACCCTCCCTCTGCATTAGTATGTCTGTCAGTGGGTCTGTCCATATGTCCCTCCACTGCTCTGACCCTCCCTCTGCATTAGTATGTCTGTCAGTGGGTCTGTCCATATGTCCCTCCACTGCTCTGACCCTCCCTCTGCATTAGTATGTCTGTCAGTGGGTCTGTCCATATGTCCCTCCACTGCTCTGACCCTCCCTCTGCATTAGTATGTCTGTCGGTGGTCTGTCCATATGTCCCTCCACTGCTCTGACCCTCCCTCTGCATTAGTATGTCTGTCGGTGGGTCTGTCCATATGTCCCTCCACTGCTCTGACCCTCCCTCTGCATTAGTATGTCTGTCAGTGGGTCTGTCCATATGTCCCTCCACTGCTCTGACCCTCCCTCTGCATTAGTATGTCTGTCAGTGGGTCTGTCCATATGTCCCTCCACTGCTCTGACCCTCCCTCTGCATTAGTATGTCTGTCAGTGGTCTGTCCATATGTCCCTCCACTGCTCTGACCCTCCCTCTGCATTAGTATGTCTGTCAGTGGGTCTGTCCATATGTCCCTCCACTGCTCTGACCCTCCCTCTGCATTAGTATGTCTGTCAGTGGGTCTGTCCATATGTCCCTCCACTGCTCTGACCCTCCCTCTGCATTAGTATGTCTGTCAGTGGGTCTGTCCATATGTCCCTCCACTGCTCTGACCCTCCCTCTGCATTAGTATGTCTGTCAGTGGGTCTGTCCATATGTCCCTCCACTGCTCTGACCCTCCCTCTGCATTAGTATGTCTGTCGGTGGGTCTGTCCATATGTCCCTCCACTGCTCTGACCCTCCCTCTGCATTAGTATGTCTGTCGGTGGGTCTGTCCATATGTCCCTCCACTGCTCTGACCCTCCCTCTGCATTAGTATGTCTGTCAGTGGGTCTGTCCATATGTCCCTCCACTGCTCTGACCCTCCCTCTGCATTAGTATGTCTGTCAGTGGGTCTGTCCATATGTCCCTCCACTGCTCTGACCCTCCCTCTGCATTAGTATGTCTGTCAGTGGGTCTGTCCATATGTCCCTCCACTGCTCTGACCCTCCCTCTGCATTAGTATGTCTGTCGGTGGGTCTGTCCATATGTCCCTCCACTGCTCTGACCCTCCCTCTGCATTAGTATGTCTGTCAGTGGGTCTGTCCATATGTCCCTCCACTGCTCTGACCCTCCCTCTGCATTAGTATGTCTGTCAGTGGGTCTGTCCATATGTCCCTCCACTGCTCTGACCCTCCCTCTGCATTAGTATGTCTGTCAGTGGGTCTGTCCATATGTCCCTCCACTGCTCTGACCCTCCCTCTGCATTAGTATGTCTGTCGGTGGGTCTGTCCATATGTCCCTCCACTGCTCTGACCCTCCCTCTGCATTAGTATGTCTGTCAGTGGGTCTGTCCATATGTCCCTCCACTGCTCTGACCCTCCCTCTGCATTAGTATGTCTGTCAGTGGGTCTGTCCATATGTCCCTCCACTGCTCTGACCCTCCCTCTGCATTAGTATGTCTGTCAGTGGGTCTGTCCATATGTCCCTCCACTGCTCTGACCCTCCCTCTGCATTAGTATGTCTGTCAGTGGGTCTGTCCATATGTCCCTCCACTGCTCTGACCCTCCCTCTGCATTAGTATGTCTGTCAGTGGGTCTGTCCATATGTCCCTCCACTGCTCTGACCCTCCCTCTGCATTAGTATGTCTGTCAGTGGTCTGTCCATATGTCCCTCCACTGCTCTGACCCTCCCTCTGCATTAGTATGTCTGTCAGTGGGTCTGTCCATATGTCCCTCCACTGCTCTGACCCTCCCTCTGCATTAGTATGTCTGTCAGTGGGTCTGTCCATATGTCCCTCCACTGCTCTGACCCTCCCTCTGCATTAGTATGTCTGTCGGTGGTCTGTCCATATGTCCCTCCACTGCTCTGACCCTCCCTCTGCATTAGTATGTCTGTCAGTGGGTCTGTCCATATGTCCCTCCACTGCTCTGACCCTCCCTCTGCATTAGTATGTCTGTCGGTGGGTCTGTCCATATGTCCCTCCACTGCTCTGACCCTCCCTCTGCATTAGTATGTCTGTCGGTGGTCTGTCCATATGTCCCTCCACTGCTCTGACCCTCCCTCTGCATTAGTATGTCTGTCAGTGGTCTGTCCATATGTCCCTCCACTGCTCTGACCCTCCCTCTGCATTAGTATGTCTGTCAGTGGTCTGTCCATATGTCCCTCCACTGCTCTGACCCTCCCTCTGCATTAGTATGTCTGTCAGTGGGTCTGTCCATATGTCCCTCCACTGCTCTGACCCTCCCTCTGCATTAGTATGTCTGTCAGTGGTCTGTCCATATGTCCCTCCACTGCTCTGACCCTCCCTCTGCATTAGTATGTCTGTCAGTGGGTCTGTCCATATGTCCCTCCACTGCTCTGACCCTCCCTCTGCATTAGTATGTCTGTCAGTGGTCTGTCCATATGTCCCTCCACTGCTCTGACCCTCCCTCTGCATTAGTATGTCTGTCAGTGGGTCTGTCCATATGTCCCTCCACTGCTCTGACCCTCCCTCTGCATTAGTATGTCTGTCAGTGGGTCTGTCCATATGTCCCTCCACTGCTCTGACCCTCCCTCTGCATTAGTATGTCTGTCAGTGGGTCTGTCCATATGTCCCTCCACTGCTCTGACCCTCCCTCTGCATTAGTATGTCTGTCAGTGGGTCTGTCCATATGTCCCTCCACTGCTCTGACCCTCCCTCTGCATTAGTATGTCTGTCAGTGGTCTGTCCATATGTCCCTCCACTGCTCTGACCCTCCCTCTGCATTAGTATGTCTGTCAGTGGGTCTGTCCATATGTCCCTCCACTGCTCTGACCCTCCCTCTGCATTAGTATGTCTGTCAGTGGGTCTGTCCATATGTCCCTCCACTGCTCTGACCCTCCCTCTGCATTAGTATGTCTGTCAGTGGTCTGTCCATATGTCCCTCCACTGCTCTGACCCTCCCTCTGCATTAGTATGTCTGTCAGTGGGTCTGTCCATATGTCCCTCCACTGCTCTGACCCTCCCTCTGCATTAGTATGTCTGTCAGTGGGTCTGTCCATATGTCCCTCCACTGCTCTGACCCTCCCTCTGCATTAGTATGTCTGTCAGTGGGTCTGTCCATATGTCCCTCCACTGCTCTGACCCTCCCTCTGCATTAGTATGTCTGTCAGTGGGTCTGTCCATATGTCCCTCCACTGCTCTGACCCTCCCTCTGCATTAGTATGTCTGTCAGTGGGTCTGTCCATATGTCCCTCCACTGCTCTGACCCTCCCTCTGCATTAGTATGTCTGTCAGTGGGTCTGTCCATATGTCCCTCCACTGCTCTGACCCTCCCTCTGCATTAGTATGTCTGTCAGTGGGTCTGTCCATATGTCCCTCCACTGCTCTGACCCTCCCTCTGCATTAGTATGTCTGTCAGTGGGTCTGTCCATATGTCCCTCCACTGCTCTGACCCTCCCTCTGCATTAGTATGTCTGTCAGTGGGTCTGTCCATATGTCCCTCCACTGCTCTGACCCTCCCTCTGCATTAGTATGTCTGTCAGTGGGTCTGTCCATATGTCCCTCCACTGCTCTGACCCTCCCTCTGCATTAGTATGTCTGTCGGTGGTCTGTCCATATGTCCCTCCACTGCTCTGACCCTCCTCTGCATTAGTATGTCTGTCAGTGGGTCTGTCCATATGTCCCTCCACTGCTCTGACCCTCCCTCTGCATTAGTATGTCTGTCAGTGGGTCTGTCCATATGTCCCTCCACTGCTCTGACCCTCCCTCTGCATTAGTATGTCTGTCAGTGGGTCTGTCCATATGTCCCTCCACTGCTCTGACCCTCCCTCTGCATTAGTATGTCTGTCGGTGGGTCTGTCCATATGTCCCTCCACTGCTCTGACCCTCCCTCTGCATTAGTATGTCTGTCGGTGGGTCTGTCCATATGTCCCTCCACTGCAGGCTTTGGGAAGTGGGGTGGCAGGCTTGTCTGCGCCCCTGTCACTGTGCTCCTCCTCTCCCTTCCTCTCCTCCTTTCATCATACCATCCTCTCCTCCTCTATCATCTCACAGTCTATCATCTCCCACTCAAATCAATAGCTCAATTCACACCGAGCACTTGATGCAAGGGACCTTCACCACTACTGTGTGGGTTTAAGTCAGCCTTGATTTCTCTCTCTCTCTCTCTCTCTCTCTCTCTCTCTCTCTCTCTCTCTCTCTCTCTCTCTCTCTCTCTCTCTCTCTCTCTCTCTCTCTCTCTCTCTCTCTCTCTCTCTCTCTCTCTCTCTCTCTCTCTCTCTCTCTCTCTCTCTCTCTCTCTCTCTCTCTCTCAATTCAATTGAAATGTCAATTTCAGGGCTTTATTGGCATGGGAAACATATGTTAACATTGCCAAAGCAAGTGATGAAGATAATAAACAAAAGTGAAATAAACAATAAAAATGAACAGTAAATATTACACAGTAAAGAAATTTCAAATGTCATATTATGTATATACAGTATACAGTGTTGGACCGAAGTACAAAAGGGAAAATTCATAAACATAAATATGGGTTGTATTTTGCAATGGTGTTTGTTCTTCACTGGTTGCCCTTTTCTTGTGGCAACAGGTCACAAATCTTGCTGCTGTGATGTCACACTGTGGTATTTCACCCAGTAGATATGGGAGTTAATCAAAATTGGATTTGTTTTCAAATTCTTTGTGGATCTGTGTAATCTGAGGGAAATATGTGTCTCTAATATGGTCATCCACTGGGCAGGAGGTTAGGAAGTGCAGCTCAGTTTCCACCTCATTTTGTGAGCAGTGAGCACATAGCCTGTCTTCTCTTGAGAGCCAGGTCTGCCTACGGCGGCCTTTCTCAACAGCAAGGCTATGCTCACTGAGTCTGTACATAGTCAAAGCTTTCCTTAATTTTGGGTCAGTCACAGTGGTCAGGTATTCTGCCAATGTGTACTCTCTGTTTAGGGCCAAAAAGCATTCTAGTTTGCTCTGTTTTTTTTTTGTTAATTCTTTCCAGTGTGTCAAGTAATTATATTTTTGTTTGTGTCTAATTGTGTTGCTGTCCTGGGGCTTTGTGGGGTCTGTTTGTGTTTGTGAACACAGCCCCAGGACCAGCTTGCTTAGTGGACTCTCCAGGTTCATATCTCTGTAGGTGTAGTGTCCGTCGTTAAATGAAGACTAAGGTGCAGCGTGGTAGGCGTACATTTTCTTTCATTTTAAATGTTCCACCAAAAAACAATAAACACCTCAACAAACATAAAGCTAGGAGTGCAACACAGGCAACACACAAAGACAAGATCCCAACACAGAAGGTGAGATAAAGTGCTGCCTTAGTTTGATCCCCAATCAGAGACAACGAAAGACAGCTGCCTCTGATTGGGAATCATACTCGGCCAACAAAGAAATATAAACATCGATTTCCCACCCTAGTCACACCCTGACCTACCAAATAGGGCGTGACAGTAGGTGATGGCTTTGTTATGGAAGGCTTGTAATCGGAGGAGTAGCCTTGGACTGTCTCTCTCTCTCTCTCTCTCTCTCTCTCTCTCTCTCTCTCTCTCTCTCTCTCTCTCTCTCTATGTGCTAACCCTCTTACTAATCATAAATGTAAGAATCTTAAATAACTACGGAACAACTTGATATGACACATTAGGTGCAGCAGGTGGTGTAGGCATCTGGAAGAGAGCTTGAGAGAGAGACTGGGGTACAGTGACGGTGTGTACCAATGTTTTGCCAATTAGACAGATTTTGCCGTAGTAGTGAAATCTCCGAGGAACCTGCTGGAGCAGCCTTGGACTGTGTCCTTACCTGCTGCTCCACACACACACACACACACACACACACACACACACACACACACACACACACACACACACACACACACACACACACACACACACACACACACACACACACACACACACACACACACACACAGAAAACCGCCTCTCCTGCACACACAGACAGACAGGCTACCTTCCCCAGACTGACCTAGACATAAGCCTAGGCATCCGACATGGACATTGTGTCCACCTCACATGGCCTAACGTAGCTCCCCTTCGGCTCGAAGGGCTATATCAACCGCAAAAAACTACAGAAAAACTAACTACGGCGAGACTTGGCAGAACACTTACACTACAGGGATTCAGGCACTGCAGCTAGAGTTCAGGGGTTCAGGCACTGCAGCTAGAGTTCAGGGGTTCAGGCACTGCAGCTAGAGTTCAGGGGTTCAGGCACTGCAGCTAGAGTTCAGGGGTTCAGGCACTGCAGCTAGAGTTCAGGGGTTCAGGCACTGTAGCTAGAGTTCAGGGGTTCAGGCACTGCTGCTAGAGTTCAGGGGTTTCAGGCACTGTAGCAAGAGTTCAGGGGTTCAGGCACTGCTGCTGGAGTTCAGGGGTTCAGGCACTGCTGCTAGAGTTCAGGGGTTCAGGCACTGCTGCTGGAGTTCAGGGGTTCAGGCACTGCAGCTAGAGTTCAGGGGTTCAGGCACTGCTGCTAGAGTTCAGGGGTTCAGGCACTGCAGCTAGAGTTCAGGGGTTCAGGCACTGTAGCTAGAGCTCAGGGGTTCAGGCACTGCAGCTAGAGTTCAGGGGTTCAGGCACTGTAGCTAGAGTTCAGGGGTTCAGGTACTGCAGCTAGAGTTCAGGGGTTGTGCAACTATCAGATCCAATGTTATTTGTCACATGCTTAGTAAACAACATGTGCAGACTAACAGTGAAATGCTTACTTACGGGCCCTTCCCAACAATGCAGACAGAAAAAAGAGAATTGTAATTCAAATCAAATCAAATGTTATTTGTCACATGCACCGAATACAATCTTACTGTGAAATGCTTACTTAAACGCCCTTAACCAACAACGCAGTACAAGAAATAGAGTTGAGAAAATATTTACTAAATATGTTAAAGTAAAAAATTAAATAAAAAGTTAAATATTAAAATAACAATAATGAGGGTATACACAGGGGGTACCGAGTCAATGTGCAGGGGTACAGGTTAGTTGAGGTACTATGTACATGTAGGTAGGGGTAAAGTGACTATGCATATACACATATAGATGAAAACTCTCTTGGTAAATAGTATGGTCTGCATCTTATCATGAAGTATTCTAACTCAGATGAGAAGAACCTCGAGACTTTAATATTAGAGATTAACAAAGAGAGACACCCCCTCTCCTCTCAGCTTCCTGGACGCCACCGTTCTGTCCTGCAGATGTATAGAAAGACCAGGATTTATATTTACCATGTTCTCGTTCAGCCACGACTCAGAGAAACACAGGATATTACAGTTCTTCAGATCACGTTGACAGGATAGTCTCGAACGGAGCTCATCCACTTTATTCTCCAGTGATTGCACATTCGCCAATAGAACGGGTAGAGGGTAGAGGCGATTCACCCACTCTCTGGCTTCTATAGCGCCGTCTCCTTCTTCGAGTGTCAGGGATATGGGCCTGATCTGCAATAATCAATGTCTTACGCCTCTGAAAAGAGGAAAACTTTTCTCAATTGTAATTTTTGGTAGTCCTCTGCTCATTTGAACTTATCCCGCGGGGCGAAGCATCTGCATAACATTTCCATAGGGACGCAGACATTTTGGAACTGGGGAGTACTGTTTAGGAGGTGGTGGAGACGTCTCGCAGCACTCTGGGGCTGATGGGTGGAGTGTTGCCTGGTTGAAGGACATGTGTTAACCATGATGAATGCTGTGTCACTAACATTGAACACGGCAGGGTTTGAAATTAGGCAAAATGAGTCACAGAGAGGTAGAGAGGGAGGGGGAGGGAGAGAGGGAAGGGGAGGGAGAGAGGGAGAGAGCTAGAGAAAGGGGAAAGAGAGAGAGAGAGAGAGAGAGAGAGAGAGAGAGAGAGCAGATAGGTCTCTAAAGCAGAGAGCTCTGCTAAAGCGTGATAACCAGTGGCTCCTCTGAACACATTTCACTTGTGGCAGAGCGTGCTGTCAAGGAACCCTGAGACTCAGTGATGTCATGACTCTGCTGCTACCTTTTGAAGGATCTGAAAAATGCAGCCGTTTTCTTTTAACAAAAGGAGGCTTACTTTTATTTGTACACAAACAGACACAGCCTTGACCTTCGCTGTTGAACTGGCTCCAGAGAAAAGAGTGTGACAGGTGTGTGTGTGTGTGTGTGTGTGTGTGTGTGTGTGTGTGTGTGTGTGTGTGTGTGTGTGTGTGTGTGTGTGTGTGTGTGTGTGTGTGTGTGTGTGTGTGTGTGTG
Organism: Oncorhynchus keta; assembly: GCF_023373465.1. NCBI lineage: Eukaryota > Metazoa > Chordata > Actinopteri > Salmoniformes > Salmonidae > Oncorhynchus > Oncorhynchus keta. The sequence continues at coordinate 196,174 of NW_026290952.1, read as the reverse complement.
TGTGTGTGTGTGTGTGTGTGTGTGTGTGTGTACGTGTGTACATGTGTGTTTGATGTGTTTGATGTCTCAGAACCATAATTCCCGTTTGGTATGTTTCCAAGAAATCAGGTTCACTCTCTCAACATTACTAGGCCAACTTGTTTTTGTGCAACGTAACGATGCAGCCGAAGCCTATTTGTGAAATACTCGTCTGGACAATCTTTCTTTTTCAACTGAAAAGTGTCACGTCGGAAAGAGGAGGAGTACTCTGGGCATGATTTACTCTGGGCATAAAAAACAATCATCATCTATTTACACTCGGCAAAACAATCATCATAAATTACACATTTGTACCAGTGCTTAGAAAACGTGCGCTCGGATGCTCTTTGTTTACGATAAAACAAATACGGTCCCTCGGCTCGCCATCACTGTGGTGGAGTCTGAACAACGAGCTGTCTCTTGTTTTGGAAGACGATGCCTTCCCTTTTTTAATGAAGCGCGGGGCCCCTTTGAATGAGGACTCAATGGGCCGTGGAAAGGGGCCCTCCTTCGTCACTCCTTTCACTCTTCTCCGGCTTCTGAACCGACGACCCCCCCTCATCTTGTTGGAGGATTAGAGGAAGAAGGGGCCATTACCCTCTGTCTAGGGCCCGTCCTTAGAGGGGAGACGGATGGGGGCCCTAGCACTCTCGTGCACACACACACACACACACACACACACACACACACACACACACACACACACACACACACACACACACACACACACACACACACACACACACACACACACACACACACACACACACTATTGTCTCACAATCCATATAGGTCTGCTCCTCCCCTTCAGAATCACCCAAATCTCTTCCTCCTGTCTCTGAGAGACAGATTAAATTGAGAACACAGAGAGGTGTTGTGTATGGTGTCCAAAAGAGGACAGCCGATGTGAACATCCCCCTACTATAGACCTCCCTCCCTACAGCTTTGCTCTAACCTCCCTCCCTACAAAACTGCTCCAACCTCCCACCATACAGACTTGCTCCAACCTCCTTTCCTACAAAACTGCTCCAACATCCCACCATACAGACCTCCTCCAACCTCCCTCCCTACAGACCTGCTCCAACATCCCTCCCTACAGACCTGCTCCATCCTCCCTCCCTACAGGGTGAGAGACCTCCTCCAACCTCCCCTCTACAGACTTGCTCCAACCTCCCTTCCTACAAACCTGCTCCAACCTCCCACCATACAGACCTCCTCCAACCTCCCTCCCTACAGACCTGCTCCAACATCCCACCATACAGACCTGCTCCGACCTCCCTCTCTACAGACCTGCTCCAACCTCCCTCCCTACAGACCTCCTCCAACCTCCCTCCCTACAGACCTGCTCCAACATCCCACCATACAGACCTGCTCTGACCTCCCTCTCTACAGACCTGCTCCAACCTCCCTCCCTACAGACCTGCTCCAACCTCTCTCCATACAGACCTCCTCCGACCTCCCTCTCTACAGACCTGCTCCAACCTCCCTCCCTACAGACCTGCTCCAACATCCCACCATACAGACCTGCTCCAACATCCCACCATACAGACCTTCTCCAACCTCCCTCCCTACAGAGCTGCTCCAACCTCCCTCCCTACAGACCTGCTCCAACCTCCCTCTCTACAGACCTGCGCCAACCTCCCTCCATACAGACCTCCTCCAACCTCCCTCCATACAGACCTCCTCCAATCTCACTCTCTACAGACCTCCTCCAACCTCCCTCTCTACAGACCTCCTCCAATCTCCTCTCTACAGACCTGCTCCAACCTCCCTCCATACAGACCTCCTCCAACCTCCCTCCATACAGACCTGCTCCAACCTCCCTCCATACAGACCTGCTCCAACCTCCCTCCATACAGACCTGCTCCAACCTCCCTCCCTACAGACCTGCTCCAACATCCCTCCCTACAGACCTGCGCCAACCTCCCTCCATACAGACCTCCTCCAACCTCCCTCCATACAGATCTCCTTCAACCTCCCTCCCTACAGACCTGCTCCAACCTCCCTCCATACAGACCTGCTCCAACATCCCACCATACAGACCTGCTCCAACCTCCCTCTCTACAGACCTCCTCCAATCTCACTCTCTACAGACCTGCTCCAACCTCCCTCCATACAGACCTGCTCCAATCTCCCTCCAAACAGGATATTTGTGTGCATGCTAGTGTTTGTGTGAGTGGTTGTGCGTGGGTAGGTGGGTGTTTGGGTGTGTGTGTCTCTATTTATCATCCCTCTGTGTCTTTGTCCCAGGCTTTGACCAGCCTCTGGGGAAAAGTAGGGCACTATGTAGGGATTTGGGTGCCATTTGAGACACAACCTGTGTGTTGTAGTTGTGGTGTATTGATCGAGCGGTGAACTCTAACCTCACCTGTGAGTAATGGAATTCTCCCCCTTCGTGGCTGGATCAAGGTCTCACCATCGCACATGCTCTGTACAGCCATTGACCGATCCCTTGAGAGGAGTCAAGCACACACACACACACGCACGCGCACGCGCACGCGCACACACACACACACACACACACACACACAAAACATAGAACCCCATCTCTTTACTTTTGTGTTTTTAAAGTCTCAAGTTGTCGAGTCAGCGTTTGTGAGAACATTTTTGTGATCTTGAATTCCCCTCTCCTCCACCCCTAATTACTACATGTCTTTTATTTCTGATATTCTGACATGGCAGATATTGTCTTTCCTTCACCTTGACATGAGGTGAAGAACCCATAGGTCCCATGTTAAGATAACATGGAGAAAGGACCTGTGTTTTCCCACACTTTCCATACTAAACAGATAGGGGTGGATAGGGAAGGTGAGGCCTGTTGATGCTGAGGGGGAAGTGTTTGTTGGAGAGAGGCCTGTTGATGCTGAGTGGGAAGTGTTTGTTGGAGAGAGGCCTGTTGATGCTGAGGGGGAAGTGTTTGTTGGAGAGAGGCTTGTTGACGTAGAGGAGGAAGTGTTTGTTGGAGAGAGGCCTGTTGATGCTGAGGGGGAAGTGTTTGTTGGAGAGAGGCCTGTTGATGCTGAGAAGGAAGTGTTTGTTGGAGAGAGGCCTGTTGATGCTGAGGAGGAAGTGTTTGTTGGAGAGAGGCCTGTTGGAGAGAGGCCTGTTGATGCTGTTGGAGAGAGGCCTGTTGATGAATCCTTATGTAATACATGTATCACTAGCCACTTTAACTATGCCACTTTGTTTACTTTGTCTACATACTCATCTCATATGTATATACTGTACTCGATACCATCTACTGTATGCTGCCCTGTACCATCACTCATTCATATATCCTTATGTACATATTCTTTATCCCCTTACACTGTGTATAAGACAGTAGTTTTGGAATTGTTAGTTAGATTACTTGTTGGTTATCACTGCATTGTCGGAACTAGAAGCACAAGCATTTCGCTACACTCGCATTAACATCTGCTAACCATGTGTATGTGACAAATTTGATTTGATTTGATTTGATGCTGAGGGGGAAGTGTTTGTTGGAGAGAGGCCTGTTGATGCTGAGGGGGAAGTGTTTGTTGGAGAGAGGCCTGTTGATGCTGAGGGGAAGTGTTTGTTGGAGAGAGGCCTGTTGATGCTGAGGGGGAAGTGTTTGTTGGAGAGAGGCCTGTTGATGCAGAGGGGGAAGTGTTTGTTGGAGAGAGGCCTGTTGATGC
>NW_026290952.1:160000-190000 GCF_023373465.1 Oncorhynchus keta | reverse complement strand
CAGACGGTAGGCAATTAAGGTCACAGTTATGAACACTTAGAACACTAAAGAGGCCTTTCTACTGACTCTGAAAAACACCAAAAGAAAGATGCCCAGGGTCCCTGCTCATCTGCATGAACATGCTTTAGGCATGCTGCAAGGAGGTATGAGGACTGCAGATGTGGCCAGGGCAATAAATTGCAATGTCCGCACTGTGAGATGCCTAAGACGGGACAGACAGGGAGACAGGACAGACAGCTGATCGTCCTCTCATTGGCAGACCACATGTAACAACACCTGCACAGGATCAGTACATCCGAACATCACACCTGCGGGACAGGTACAGGATGACAACAACAACAACTACCCAGAAATACTCACAGCTGTAATCGCTGCCAAAGGTGATTCTAACATTGACTAAGGGGTGAAAACACTTATGTAAATTAGTCATTATGGGGTATTGTGTGTAAATGGGTGAGAAAATAAATAAATTTAATCCGTTATGAATTCAGCCTGTAACAACAAAATGTATAATAAGTCAAGGGGTGTGAATACTTTCTGAAGGCACTGTAAACATGAAATCCCTGAAAGATACAGAATCCAGTCACATTGAAAGGGTGAACAGCTGAGGTATAAGCTGTGTCCATCCTGGAGCAGCACATACTGTACATTACAACAATGCTGGATGTGATATGGCTTAGTAATGAGCTTGAGACCAACCACACACACGCACACACACACTCCTCAGCTGGCAAAGTGCTGGTAAAAGGTCAGTTTAACCCTCTCTATAAGGTGGCACAGTTTGATGGCAGGGCCCAGCTTCAGCCCCATACACTCCTGTACTGTGGGCAGGCTCAGCAACAGCAGGGCCTGGCCATCTATCTCCTGTCAACACGCACAACAACATGGCTCAGAAAATTAGCACACTGTGAGTGTGTGTATGTGAGTGTGTGTTTTTCCTGGTGTGTGCGTCACTCCTACCTGGTCCCTGAATATGCGTGCCAGCGGGGCACAGTCAGTAGTTCTGATGAAACGGGTCACATCAGTGATGCTCCAGCCCAGAGGACTGCTGTCCAGATGCAGCTTCTTCTGCACCTCCACCCGCCCACTCTGAGACAGAACACACACAAAGGGGAGGTTACACATATATAGTTCCAGGATCAGTGTGTGTGTGTGTGTGTGTGTATTTGTGTGCATAATTATCTAACCACCGCTACCTTAGGTAAGGTGGGCCTGTTCTCATCGTCTGAGTAGGAGGGTGAGCGGGCGGGTTTCCTGCGCTGGCGACGGGGTCTGTCCCGGGGGCGAGGTTCTGTAGGGGTGGGACAGGGGGAGGGAGAGGGGGGCTGGGACTTCCTCTCTGATACCTCATAGTCATCCTGCGGCTCGGAGTCTGAGTCCTCTTCACTTTGAGAGTAGTCCTCATCCAGGTCCTCCTCTTCTCCACTAGCCTGGGGTGGAAGAAATGTGGACAGTTATGATTACTTTGAATACTGGCTCCTTTCATATAAAAGTTCCCCGTAACATCAGATCTAGAATCAGATTTCTCTGCAACCTACCCCAAATCCTAACCTTAACTGTTAGATAACATCTGACCCGGGACCAAAAGTTAGGGGCAACTCTTCTGGCTTCTCTGTGATGATTAAGTTAATGGCAGTTGCAATTTGTAAGTCGCTCTGGATAAGAGCGTCTGCTAAATGACTTAAATGTAATGTTAAATGTACCCGAGTTACACCAGGACGCACACTCCCTCCCTCCCTCAAATCAAATCAAATGTATTTATAAAGCCCTTCTTACATCAGCTGATATCTCAAAGTGTTGTACAGAAACCCAGCCTAAAACCCCAAACAGCAACCAATGCAGGTGTAGAAGCACTCCATCAGTGCTCAGACTGTCCGCAATAGGCTGAGAGAGGCTGGGCTGAGGGCTTGTAGGCCTGTTCTAAGGCAGGGCCTCACCAGACATCACCAGCAACAACGTCGCCTATGGGCACAAACCCACCATCGCTGGACCAGACAGGTCTGGCAAAAGGTGCTCTTCACTGACGAGTCGCGGTTTTGTCTCACCAGGGGTGATGATCGGATGTGCGTTTATCGTCGAGGGAATGAGCGTTACACCGAGGCCTGTACTCTGGAGCGGGATCGATTTGGAGGTGGAGTGTCTGGGGCGGTGTGTCACAGCATCATTGGACTGAGCTTGTTGTCATTGCAAGCAATCTGAACGCTGTGCGTTACAGGGAAGACATCCTCCTCCCTCATGTGGTACCCTTCCTGCAGGCTCATCCTGACATGACCCTCCAGCATGACAATACCACCAGCCATACTGCTCGTTCTGTACTGGATTTCCTGCAAGACAAGAATGTCAGTGTTCTGCCATGGCCAGCGAAGAGCCCCGATCTCAATCCCATTGAGCACGTCTGGGACCTGTTGGATCGGAGGGTGAGGGCTAGGTCCATTCCCCCCAGAAATGTCCGGGAACTTGCAGGTGCCTTGGTGGAAGAGTGGGGTAACATCTCACAGCAAGAACTGGCAAATCTGGTGCAGCCCATGAGGAGGAGATGCACTACAGTACTTAATGCAGCTGGTGGCCACACCAGATACTGACTGTTACTTTTGATTTTGAACCCCCTTTGTTCAGCAACACATTATTCGATTTCTGTTAGTCACATGTTTGTGGAACCTGTTCAGTTTATGTCTCAGTTCTTGTTATGAATCTTGTTATGTTCGTACACATATTTGTATGTTAAGTTTGCTGAAAATAAACGCAGTTGACAGTGAGAGGACGTTTCTTTTTCTGCTGAGTTTATATAGTAAACTTGTAAGTATTAAACTTGAACTTGAAATAGTATACATCAATCCGGGCGGTAAATATGACACCTTAGTTTGATCTGGGCTCCTAATGTCACCTGCTGCCACCTATCATGAGACAGGGCATAAAACAGGTAGCGGTCGCAGACATCAGATCTGAGCATGTAAACTCGACCTGAGTCACAACGCTAGCGCTGTCCTCCTCCCCTGCTCCTCCTGCTCCCCCTGCTCCTCCTGCTCCGCCTGCTCCTCCTGCTCCGCCTGCTCCTCCTGCTCCACCTGCTCCATCTGCTCCACCTGCTCCACCTCTTCCTCTTCTTTCTCCCCCCCTTGCTCCTCCTCTTCCTCCTGCTCCCCCTGCTCCTCTTCTTTCTCCCCCACTGCTCCTCTTCTTTCTCCCCCACTGCTCCTCTTCTTTCTCCCCCCCTTGCTCCCCCTCCTCCTCCTCCTCCTCCTCCTCCCCCTCCTCCTCCTGCTCCTCCTCCTTCTTTCTCCACCCCTGCTCCTTGGTGGTGGTCATAAAGAGCTCATTTTCCTCCTACCATGGTACATAGCTGAATTAAACCCCATTATGAAATGTGACGGGCCATTAATAAGATGGATGGCCGGCGGCCACAGGGCCCCCACCCAGCTCTTTGTCTTGCCTGCAGGCCCTCACTAACAATAGGGTTAGTCCCTGGCAGGGGCCCCGTGGGTAGGGATTACTGACCTGGAGCACTGGTTGGAAGGGGTGGGAGTGGGTGGGGGGTGGGGGGGTTTGGCGATTTATGCCCCGACAGCAAGGTGGGGGCCATGGGGGTGGGGAGAGATAAATGCGTCCAGTAATTGAGTTTGTTTGGGCAGTGACTTGTGGTCACCATGGTTGGGACTGGATCTGCTGGTGGCAGCAGTATGGTCTTGCCGGGGGCACCACGGGCCCGGGGAGGTGGTGGGGGGACACATGCCCTTCACACACTGTCCTCCAGACTTCCCGGGGGACATGATGGAGGACAGGTAGAGAGGGAGGGGGGATGGAGGGATTAAGGATGAGATGGTTTGAGGCTGTTCAGGTCAGAGCTCTCTCTCTACGAGGATGGACATGTAGGACAGGTAGAGAGGGAGGGGGGATGGAGGGATTAAGGATGAGATGGTTTGAGGCTGTTCAGGTCAGAGCTCTCTCTCTACGAGGATGGACATGTAGGACAGGTAGAGAGGGAGGGGGGATGGAGGGATTAAGGATGAGATGGTTTGAGGCTGTTCAGGTCAGAGCTCTCTCTCTCTACGAGGATGGACGTGTAGGACAGGTAGAGAGGGAGGGGGGATGGAGGGATTAAGGATGAGATGGTTTGAGGCTGTTCAGGTCAGAGCTCTCTCTCTCTACGAGGATGGACATGTAGGACAGGTAGAGAGGGAGGGGGGATGGAGGGATTAAGGATGAGATGGTTTGAGGCTGTTCAGGTCAGAGCTCTCTCTCTACGAGGATGGACATGTAGGACAGGTAGAGAGGGAGGGGGGATGGAGGGATTAAGGATGAGATGGTTTGAGGCTGTTCAGGTCAGAGCTCTCTCTCTACGAGGATGGACGTGTAGGACAGGTAGAGAGGGAGGGGGGATGGAGGGATTAAGGATGAGATGGTTTGAGGCTGTTCAGGTCAGAGCTCTCTCTCTACGAGGATGGACATGTAGGACAGGTAGAGGGGAGGGGGATGGAGGGATGGATGAGATGGTTTGAGGCTGTTCAGGAGAGCCCTCTCTCTCTAGATGGTTTGAGACTGTTCAGGGGGGGGGATGGAGCTGAGATGGTTTGAGGCTGTTCAGGTCAGAGCTCTCTCTCTCTCTACGAGGATGGACGTGTAGGACAGGTGTTATTGGAGTATCGTGTCAGAACTGTCTGCATCGTCTGTGCTCTGGGCTGTGCCTTGGTGTTGTGGCTCAGGGTTTATGTGACACTGTTGTGGCTGAGAAGGGGTGCTTTGTCTGTGGATATTCTTTATGTGTGTGGATATGTGCTTTGTCTGTGGATATATGTTGTGTGGATGTGTGTTGTGTCTGTGGATATATGTTGTGTGGATGTGTGTGTGGATATATGTTGTGTGGATGTGTGTTGTGTCTCTGGATATATGTTGTGTGGATGTGTGTGTGGATATATGTTGTGTGGATGTGTGTTGTGTCTGTGTATATATGTTGTGTGGATATGTGTTGTGTCTGTGGATATATGTTGTGTGGATGTGTGTTGTGTCTGTGGATATATGTTGTGTGGATGTGTGTTGTGTCTGTGGATATATGTTGTGTGGATGTGTGTTGTGTCTGTGGATATATGTTGTGTGGATGTGTGTTGTGTCTGTGGATATATGTTGTGTGGATGTGTGTTGTGTCTGTGGATATATGTTGTGTGGATGTGTGTTGTGTCTGTGGATATATGTTGTGTGGATGTGTGTTGTGTCTGTGGATATATGTTGTGTGGATGTGTGTTGTGTCTGTGGATATATGTTGTGTGGATGTGTGTGTGGATATGTGTTGTGTGGATGTGTGTTGTGTCTGTGGATATATGTTGTGTGGATGTGTGTTGTGTCTCTGGATATATGTTGTGTGGATGTGTGTGTGGATATATGTTGTGTGGATGTGTGTTGTGTCTGTGGATATATGTTGTGTGGATGTGTGTTGTGTCTGTGGATATATGTTGTGTGGATGTGTGTTGTGTCTGTGGATATATGTTGTGTGGATGTGTGTTGTGTCTGTGGATATATGTTGTGTCTGTGGATATATGTTGTGTCTGTGGATATATGTTGTGTGGATGTGTGTTGTGTCTGTGGATATATGTTGTGTGGATGTGTGTTGTGTCTGTGGATATGTGTTGTGTCTGTGGATATACAGTGCCTTGCGAAAGTATTCGGCCCCCTTGAACTTTGCGACCTTTTGCCACATTTCAGGCTTCAAACATAAAGATATAAAACTGTATTTTTTTGTGAAGAATCAACAACAAGTGGGACACAATCATGAAGTGGAACGACATTTATTGGATATTTCAAACTTTTTTAACAAATCAAAAACTGAAAAATTGGGCGTGCAAAATTATTCAGACCCTTTACTTTCAGTGCAGCAAACTCTCTCCAGAAGTTCAGTGAGGATCTCTGAATGATCCGATGTTGACCTAAATGACTAATGATGATAAATACAATCCACCTGTGTGTAATCAAGTCTCCGTATAAATGCACCTGCACTGTGATAGTCTCAGAGGTCCGTTAAAAGCGCAGAGAGCATCATGAAGAACAAGGAACACACCAGGCAGGTCCGGGATACTGTTGTGAAGAAGTTTAAAGCCGGATTTGGATACAAAAAATTTCCCAAGCTTTAAACATCCCAAGGAGCACTGTGCAAGCGATAATATTGAAATGGAAGGAGTATCAGACCACTGCAAATCTACCAAGACCTGGCCGTCCCTCTAAACTTTCAGCTCATACAAGGAGAAGACTGATCAGAGATGCAGCCAAGAGGCCCATGATCACTCTGGATGAACTGCAGAGATCTACAGCTGAGGTGGGAGACTCTGTCCATAGGACAACAATCAGTCGTATATTGCACAAATCTGGCCTTTATGGAAGAGTGGCAAGAAGAAAGCCATTTCTTAAAGATATCCATAAAAAGTGTTGTTTAAAGTTTGCCACAAGCCACCTGGGAGACACCAAACATGTGGAAGAAGGTGCTCTGGTCAGATGAAACCAAAATTGAACTTTTTGGCAACAATGCAAAACATTATGTTTGGCGTAAAAGCAACACAGCTCATCACCCTGAACACACCATCCCCACTGTCAAACATGGTGGTGGCAGCATCATGGTTTGGGCCTGCTTTTCTTCAGCAGGGACAGGGAAGATGGTTACAATTGATGGGAAGATGGATGGAGCCAAATACAGGACCATTCTGGAAGAAAACCTGATGGAGTCTGCAAAAGACCTGAGACTGGGACGGAGATTTGTCTTCCAACAAGACAATGATCCAAAACATAAAGCAAAATCTACAATGGAATGGTTCAAAAATAAACATATCCAGGTGTTAGAATGGCCAAGTCAAAGTCCAGACCTGAATCCAATCGAGAATCTGTGGAAAGAACTGAAAACTGCTGTTCACAAATGCTCTCCATCCAACCTCACTGAGCTCGAGCTGTTTTGCAAGGAGGAATGGGAAAAAACTTCAGTCTCTCGATGTGCAAAACTGATAGACATACCCCAAGCGACTTACAGCTGTAATTGCAGCAAAAGGTGGCGCTACAAAGTATTATTAAGGGGGCTGAATAATTTTGCACGCCCAATTTTTCAGTTTTTGATTTGTTAAAAAAGTTTGAAATATCCAATAAATGTCATTCCACTTCTTGGGGCGGTAGCGTAGCCTAGTGGTTAGAGCGTTGGACTAGTAACCGGAAGGTTGCGAGGTCAAACCCCCGAGCTGACAAGGTACAAATCTGTCGTTCTGCCCCTGAACAGGCAGTTAACCCACTGTTCCCAGGCCGTCATTGAAAATAAGAATCTGTTCTTAACTGACTTGCCTGGTTAAATAAAGGTAAAAAAAAATAAAAAAAATAAATGATTGTGTCCCACTTGTTGTTGATTCTTCACAAAAAAATACAGTTTTATATCTTTATGTTTGAAGCCTGAAATGTGGCAAAAGGTCGCAAAGTTCAAGGGAGCTGAATAAGGCACTGTATGTTGTGTGGATGTGTGTTGTGTCTGTGTGTGTGTATGTGTGTTGTGTCTGTGTGTTGTGTGTGTGCGTATGTGTGTTGTGTGTGTGGATGTGTGTTGTGTGTTGTGTGTTGTGTGTGTGTGTGTGTTGTATATGTGTGTTGTGTGTGTGTGTGTGTGTGTTGTGTGTTGTGTGTGTGTGTGTGTGTGTGTGTGTTGTGTGTGTGGATGTGTGTTGTGTGTGTGTGTGTGTGTGTTGTGTGTGTGTGTGTTTGTGTGTTGTGTGTTGTGTGTGTGTGTGTTGTGTGTATGTGTGTTGTGTGTGTGTGGATGTGTGTTGTGTGTGTGTGTGTGTGTGTGTGGATGTGTGTGTGTGTGTGTGTGGATGTGTGTTGTGTGTGTGTGGATGTGTGTTGTGTGTGTTGTGTGTGTGTGTATGTGTGTTGTGTGTTGTGTGTGTGTGTGTGTGTGTATGTGTGTTGTGTGTGTGGATGTGTGTTGTGTGTGTGTGTGTGGATATGTGGTGTGTGTATGTGTGTATGTGTGTGTGTATGTGTGTTGTGTGTGTGGATGTGTGTTTGCTGGTGTGTCTCCCCTCTGGTGCTCTTCACTGGGCTCAGGTGTGCTGTGTTGAAAGGTGTCTTCGGGCTTTCAAGGTTTATGCATTGATTTCTGTTTCCAGGCCAACTGTTCATGTTGGATACCAAGGGCCAATGGGCTTCCTTGACACTCTTTCAGGATGGATGAAGCTGGGAAGTCGGAAACTAGGGAGCAGAATCTCTGTAACATGCCCTCTAATGGTTCCAATATTAGTTGGGGAACTAGTTTGCCAATGTGGACCATAATTCATGTGAATTATCGGGGTGGCAGGTAGCCAGCAACTGCAGGGTTGCCAGTTCGAATACCGGTTCCGGATGCCATTTACAGGTGTTGTGCCCTTGAACAAGGCCCTTAACCTCCCCACAACAACAGCTCCGCGGGCACCCAGAGTGGCAGCCCCCCACACCTCTCCAGAACCTGGATATGAATGTGTGTCTTTCAGATGGGTTGGGTTAAAAACGAAAGTCACATTTCGGTTGGACCAATCGACCAATAAAGTGATCTTAAAAATACCTCTCTCTATGATGAGGTCATCCTCAGTGCCAATAACCACAGAAATGCACTGCTATCATTCCTCAATATTCCTGTAGAGATGGGTTCCCAGGGTCATATATCAAGGATAATGAATTTGGGTTGTTACAAGCTATTCCCATTCCCCCATAGTACACCACACTACTGGAGTCGTCAGGATGTTGCTGAAATGGCGGGAGGAAGTCCTCTGTGGACGCCATTTGTTAGGGCTATTGACCACTTTCAAACCCAACTGGGCTTTAATTAGCTGCAAACCAGCTCAAAGGAATAGAAGTCGATACCGGAGCGAAGTAAATGATTAAAAACCATCTGAGGTTTTTATTTGCTTAGTCGCAGGTATGGTGTTACTGGGAGGTGGAGGAGGGGGGAGGAGGTGGAGGAGGAGGAGGGGGTGGAGGTGGAGGTGGAGGAGGAGGAGGAGGAGGAGGAGGAGGAGGAGGAGAGGAGGAGGAGGAGGAGGAGGAGGAGGAGGAGGAGGTGGAGGAGGAGGGACGAGGAGGTGGAGGAGGAGATGGAGGAGGAGGTGGAGGTGGAGGTGGAGGAGGAGGAGGAGGGAGGAGGTGGAGGAGGAGGAGGGTGGAGGAGGTGGAGGTGAGGGAGTAGGTGGAGGAGGAGGGGGAGGAGGGGGAGGAGGTGGAGGTGGAGGAGGAGGAGGAGGAGGAGGTGGGTGGAGGAGGAGGAGGAGGGGAGGTGGAGATGGAGGAGGAGGAGGGAGGAGGTGGGGGATGAGGGGGAGGAGGTGGAGGAGGAGGAGGAGGGGAGGAGGTGGGGAGGAGGTGGAGGTGGAGGAGGAGGAGGAGGAGGGGGAGGAGGTGGGGAGGAGGAGAGGCTGTTTTTAGATTTGTTCTAAACCTGAGTGGTTTATGAACAGTGGTCTATGGTCAGATTGTTTCTGATAAAGTACACATGTATTGATTGAAAATGGAAGGAGTTTCCACTCATTGGACCTTTTGTTGGGTTTTGTTGCCCTGTTGTGGGAAACAATATTGAGGGACTGAACATTTCTACAAAATAGCTTTGGTTTGTTTATGGCGATGTATGGTACATGTCAACAAAATAGTCCAATATTTCTATGTATTAGTAAGTAGAAGCAGTAGATCAGTATTCGGATCATTTTTAAACCCTGCTGAGACCAGCATCATCATGGGGCACCGTACTAGATTGACAGCAACAGCTGACTGAGTTAGGCCCTGAGGACACCATTTTGGCCACGGAACAGTCACCCGTACGTTGGGGACGTGATGAAGGAAGTATATTTGGACGGCCATTTTGACTCTCCCGGTTTTCCTCCGAAGCGCTGCTAACTGAAAATACAATTTGCCCTCTAATTTTGCATCCCAAATGACACAAGGATAACCCCTTTAAATGTTGAGGTTTGAGCTTGTATTGCAAACAATGGCCATCAGGCCTGCAGGACGCACTCCTCTTAGATGCTAGTCTCCAATGGAAACCATATTTACTTCAAAGACGCCAGAGGAGGAGACAAGGGATTGACCGTTTTCTTACCCCTTTTCAGTTGACACGGTATCATCTGTATCTCTGTGGAACTGAGGATGTTTCTTTATAGCTTGTTAATGCCAAAACTGTCCTACTTAGGGACTCGTTCAGAGGATGTGAAGGACTGGGGCTTTTTGATATGACGTGTTATGTTCTAGTGTGGTCTAATACGTGGGGATGAAACTGTCTTGCCAGAATCGTTAATTGCATATTATACCTCAAATGTCTCTCATCCATTCCCTCAAGCGTCTCTGCCAGGCAGTTTGATGATATAAATAACAGCCTTGTGGAAAAAGACAGAACTATGCCCATATTAGGGGATTTTTTTTGACTCTTCCAAAACTGAAAAAAAAAGGTAAATAGATTGTCATCCAAGGTTGTTTGACCTTAGGCTGTCCATCTCTCTCTCTCTCTCTCTCTCTCTCTCTCTCTCTCTCTCTCTCTCTCTCTCTCTCTCTCTCTGTCCATCTCTTTCTCTCTCTCACCTCTCTCTCTCACCTCTCTCTCTCTGTCCCTCTCTCTCTCTCTCTATCTCTCTATCCATCTCTATCTCTCTCTCCCTCTCTCTCTGTCTCTGTCTCTCTCTGTCTCTGTCTCTCTCTCTCGATTCTTCCGTGCTTCATTTGGCTGTAGAGATGAAAGAGTAGCTGAATTATTATGGGATGGCCGCATCTGCCAGTGCCGTGGGCCTCTGATAGCCCTCATATGGACACACTTAAAACCCCTGGCAACCGTTGTAGGTGTTTACGGAATCCACAAAGGCAGGACTTGGAACCCGGCTGGAACCCAAAAAAGTTCCACTTAATTTAGAAAACACTTTAACAATTCATCTCGCAGCTATTATTGTAGGACTCAGGGACGGACTGGACACTGGCATATTTTTAGCGGGGCATTTTTAGCTAACACATAGCTCAGTTGAACACTCTGATCCCGTGGTCACTGTGTCTGGGATTTGATACACTTAAACTTAACATGACGGAACATTGAGTTAAGAAATGGAACTCAAGCTAACACATGAATGCTTGTTTTAGGTCTTTCAGTTTATCAGATTCTATAGTGTGTACACAACAAACGCTAAATGTCCCACACACAATATGTACCACAATCATTCATCTGTCTGTCTGCGTTCCTGTTGCGTCACTTCACATGTGACCGTACATGACAGTTGTATTCAAGTTTGACATAACAGTTCACAAATAGAATTGCGTACAACCCCTTATGAAGACAGTGTGCATGGTCATTCCTGCCATTCGCTGTGTGCCAGCGTAGCAGAGGATGCCTCAGACTCTTAGGATGACTAACCTAGTGTTAGATTCTTCTGGGGGAACAGCACATGCCAGTTGTTAATGACACTGAGTAGAAATAGCCCCCGCTATTCCAATCTCCAGCCTGACAGGTGAGTTATGGTACAAAGCCCAAACACTCTCACACCACACAGCTTACACGCATGCAGCTGCACGCACACAAACACAAACTGCACGCTCACACATGCACTCACAGTCATTGCAGTCACACAAACACACAGACATGGAAAGATGAACACACAGCCATGGACAGATGAACACACAGACATGGACAGATGAACACACAGACATGGACAGATGAACACACAGACATGGACAGATGAACACACAGACATGGACAGATGAACACACAGACATGGACAGATGAACACACAGACATGGACAGATGAACACACAGACATGGACAGATGAACACACAGACATGGAAAGATGAACACACAGACATGGACAGATGAACACACAGACATGGAAAGATGAACACACAGACATGGACAGATGAACACAGAGACATGGACGGATAAACACACAGACATGGAAAGATGAACACAGAGACATGGACGGATAAACACACAGACATGGACAGATGAACACACAGACATGGACAGATGAACACACAGACATGGAAAGATGGACACAGAGACATGGACAGATGAACACACAGACATGGACAAATTAACACACAGACATGGAAAGATGAACACACAGACATGGACAGATGAACACACAGACATGGACAGATGAACACACAGACATGGACAGATGAACACACAGACATGGACAGATGAACACACAGACATGGACAGATGAACACACAGACATGGACAGATGAACACACAGACATGGACAGATGAACACACAGACATGGAAAGATGAACACACAGACATGGACAGATGAACACACAGACATGGACAGATGAACACACAGACATGGACAAATTAACACACAGACATGGAAAGATGAACACACAGACATGGACAGATGAACACACAGACATGGACAGATGAACACACAGACATGGACAGATGAACACACAGACATGGACAGATGAACACACAGACATGGACAGATGAACACACAGACATGGACAGATGAACACACAGACATGGAAAGATGAACACACAGACATGGACAGATGAACACACAGACATGGACAGATGAACACACAGACATGGACAGATGAACACACAGACATGGACAGATGAACACACAGACATGGACAGATGAACACACAGACATGGACAGATGAACACACAGACATGGACAAATTAACACACAGACAGATGAACACACAGACAGATGAACACACAGACATGGACAGATGAACACACAGACAGATGAACACACAGACAGAGGAACACACAGACAGATGAACACACAGACAGATGAACGCACAGAAACAGACAGATAAACACACAGACAGATAAATACAGACACAGACAGATAAACACACAGACAGATAAACACACAGACAGATGAACACACAGACATGGACAGATGAACACACAGACATGGAAAGATGAACACACAGACATGGACAGATGAACACACAGACATATAAACACACAGACATGGAAAGATGAACACACAGACACAGACATATAAACACACAGACATGGAAAGATGAACACACAGACATGGACAGATGAACACACAGACATGGACAGATGAACACACAGACATGGAAAGATGAACACACAGACATGGACAGATGAACACACAGACATGGAAAGATGAACACACAGACATGGAAAGATGAACACACAGACATGGACAGATGAACACACAGACATGGACAGATGAACACACAGACATGGACAGATGAACACACAGACATGGAAAGATGAACACACAGACATGGACAGATGAACACACAGACATGGAAAGATGAACACACAGACATGGACAGATGAACACACAGACATGGACAGATGAACACACAGACATGGAAAGATGAACACACAGACATGGACAGATGAACACACAGACAGATGAACACACAGACATGGACAGATGAACACACAGACATGGACAGATGAACACACAGACATGGACAGATGAACACACAGACATGGACAAATTAACACACAGACAGATGAACACACAGACAGATGAACACACAGACATGGACAGATGAACACACAGACAGATGAACACACAGACAGAGGAACACACAGACAGATGAACACACAGACAGATGAACACACAGACACAGACAGATAAACACACAGACAGATAAACACACAGACAGATAAACACACAGACAGTTGAACACACAGACACAGACATATAAACACACAGACAGATGAACACACAGACACAGACAGATAAACACAGACAGACAAACTCACAGACAGAAGAACACACAGACAGATGAACACACATACACAGACAGATGAACACACAGAAAAAGACAGATTAACAAACAGACAAATTAACAGACAGATGAACACATAGACAAATGAACAGGCAGATGAACGCACAGACAGATGAACACACAGACAGATGAACACACAGACAGATGAACACACAGACAGATGAACACACAGAAAAAGACAGATTAACAGACAGACAAATTAACAGACAGACAGATTAAAAACAAACAGATGAACTCACAGACAGATGAACACACAGACAGATGAACACACAGACAGATGAACACACAGACAGATGAACACACAGACAGATAAACACACAGACAGATGAACACACAGACAGATAAACACACAGACAGACAAACACACAGACAGATAAACACACAGACAGATAAACACAGACAGATGAACACAAAGACAGATGAACGCACAGACAGATGAACACACAGACAGATGAACACACAGACAGATAAACACACAGACAGATGAACACGCAGACAGATAAACACACAGACACAGACAGATAAACACAAAGAAAAATACAGATTAACAGACAGACAAATAGACAGACAGATGAAAAACAGACAGATGAACTCACAGACAGATGAACACATAGACAGATGAACAACAGACAGATGAACTCACAGACAGATGAACACACAGACAGATGAACACACAGACAGATGAACACACAGACAGATGAACACATAGACAGATGAACACACAGACAGATGAACACACAGACAGATGAACACACAGACAGATGAACACATAGACAGATGAACACACAGACAGATGAACACACAGACAGATGAACACACAGACAGATGAACACACAGACAGATGAACACACAGACAGATGAACACACAGACAGATGAACACACAGACAGATGAACACACAGACAGATGAACACACAGACAGATAAACACACAGACAGATGAATGCACAGACAGATGAACACACAGGCAGATAAACACAGACAGATGAACACACAGACACAGACAGATGAACACACAGACACAGACAGATGAACACACAGACAGACAGATGAACACACAGACAGATGAACACACAGACAGATGAACACACAGACAGATGAACACACAGACAGATGAACACACAGACAGATGAACACACAGACAGATGAACACACAGACAGATGAACACACAGACAGATAAACACACAGACAGATGAACACACAGACAGATAAACACACAGACAGATGAACACACAGACAGAT
Source organism: Oncorhynchus keta (assembly GCF_023373465.1). Taxonomy (NCBI): domain Eukaryota; kingdom Metazoa; phylum Chordata; class Actinopteri; order Salmoniformes; family Salmonidae; genus Oncorhynchus; species Oncorhynchus keta. The sequence goes on along the minus strand of NW_026290952.1, from coordinate 175,011 downwards.
GAACACACAGACAGATAAACACACAGACACAGACAGATGAACACGGACAGATGAACACACAGAAAAAGACAGATTAACAGACAGACAAATAGACAGACAGATGAAAAACAGACAGATGAACTCACAGACAGATGAACACACAGACAGATGAACACAGACAGATGAACACAGACAGATGAACACGCAGCCAGATGAACACACGAACACATTATTTAATGGTGAACTCTTGCAGAGGTCAAAAGTGGCTGGCGCTCAACCCTCTGGCACAGTCATAATAACTGACCGTGTGTGTGTGTGTTAGAGCATTTCCCCCGCCGCGGCCTCCCCTATCCCGAGCATTCATATTCTCTGTCTGGACCGGGCTGAACACACAGGGGAAATGAAAAGAATCAGAAACCACATTTTCGTGCCACTGCAAATCTCTAGCGACTCTAGCAGCGGTAAGGGGAAGTAGTGCAGTGTTGTCTCACGGGGCGCCAGCAGTCAAACAGCAGACCACTGAGATGGATATCAAGAGGACATCTCACAGCTAGAACCCACTATCAGTTTAAGTTCAAGTTTTACAGTTAGTCTGAAATGAGTCGTGGTCGTGCCACCATGACTTAGAGCTGACGCATAACACACACACACACACACACACACACACACACACACACACACACACACACACACACACACACACACACACACACACACACACACACACACACACACACACACACACACACACACACACACACACACACAGTGCATTTGACCAGAGCATGATGGGTTCTGGTCCAAGTAGTGCACTATGAAGGGAATAGGGTGCCATTTGGGAAAGCAGTAAGAGAGAGAGGGTGACTTTTTCTACGTGTTAGTAAATTAGCCTCCGTATCTCACAGCACACTGTAACTCTCTAATCCATGTGAGTAAACTGGAGTTAATGAGGCTTGTACAGCCTGTCTCTCCATGTCTGTCAGTGGACTCACACAGTGGAGGGGATCTGATGGATTTCAAGTGGTGCAACACGGCAAATACTGTTACAGTACATGCTGGGAATGGAAAGCAAGCGTGTGTGTGTGTGTGTGTGTGTGTGTGTGTGTGTGTGTGTGTGTGTGTGTGTGTGTGTGTGTGTGTGTGTGTGTGTGTGTGTGTGTGTGTGTGTGTGTGTGTGTGTGTGTGTGTGTGTGTGTGTGTGTGTGTGTGTGTGTGTGTGTGTGTGTGTGTGTGTGTGTGTGTCTGTGTGTGTGTGTGTGTGTGTGTGTGTGTGTGTGTGTGTGTGTGTGTGTGTGTGTGTGTGTGTGTGTGTGTGTGTGTGTGTGTGTGTGTCCTGTGTGTGTGTGTGTGTGTGTGTGTGTGTGTGTGTGTGTGTGTGTGTGTGTGTGTGTGTGTGTGTGTGTGTGTGTGTGTGTGTGTGTGTGTGTGTGTGTGTGTGAGTGTGTGTGTGTGTGTGGAAGTGTGTATGTGTGTGTGTGTGATATGTCATGTGAATATCATTGGAAGATAGATACACTGAATTATGAGGGTGAATATCATTGGAAGATAGATACACTGAATTATGAGGGTGAATATCATTGTGATACACTGAATTATGAGGGTGAATATCATTGGAAGATAGATACACTGAATTATGAGGGTGAATATCATTGGAAGATAGATACACTGAATTATGAGGGTGAATATCATTGGAAGATAGATACACTGAATTATGAGGGTGAATATCATTGGAAGATAGATACACTGAATTATGAGGGTGAATATCATTGGAAGATAGATGAATTATGAGGGTGAATATCATTGGAAGATAGATACACTGAATTATGAGGGTGAATATCATTGGAAGATAGATACACTGAATTATGAGGGTGAATATCATGGAAGATAGATACACTGAATTATGAGGGTGAATATCATGTGAAGATAGATACACTGAATTATGAGGGTGAATATCATTGGAAGATAGATACCTGAATGAGGGTGATTTGATGATCATTGGAAGATAGATACACTGAATTATGAGGGTGAATATCATTGGAAGATAGATACACTGAATTATGAGGGTGAATATCATTGGAAGATAGATACACTGAATTATGAGGGTGAATATCATTGGAAGATAGATACACTGAATTATGAGGGTGAATATCATTGGAAGATAGATACACTGAATTATGAGGGTGAATATCATTGGAAGATAGATACACTGAATTATGAGGGTGAATATCATTGGAAGATAGATACACTGAATTATGAGGGTGAATATCATGGGAAGATAGATACACTGAATTATGAGGGTGAATATCATTGGAAGATAGATACACTGAATTATGAGGGTGAATATCATTGGAAGATAGATACACTGAATTATGAGGGTGAATATCATTGGAAGAAAGATAAACTGAATTATGACTGCCCCCATGCCCAGTTTGGCCATGCCACCTCTCTCTGAGGGTCCGTGTGGAGAGCTCAGTATACCCACTTACACAGTCACACACTCTGTATGCCCCCTCATCTACTTACGATACACACTCACACACTGTAGGCCATCACACACTTACCCACACAAACACTCTCTTTTTAATCCTTCTCCCCTGCACACACACACACACTCTGAATAACATCACACACACACACACACACACACACACACACACACACACACACACACACACACACACACACACACACACACACACACACACACACACACACACACACACACACACACACACACACACAGACACAGACACACACACACACTCTGAATGCCCCCACTCTCTCACGCACCACGTATGCCCCCTCACCCATGCACTCTGTTTGCCGCTCAAACACAGTGCCCATCGCCAGGTATCTCCTGTGCTGCTGTGTTGGTTCTGTAGAAAGATAAGAGGCCAGCCAGTACTCTGTGAACTAGAGGGAACACACCAAAACAGCATTAGACTCAAGGCTATGGGTGCCCTTGACCATCACCACACTGTTGGGTTGATGGTGTTTGCTGTTTGACACTGTGGAATTCTCTGGATTTTCATCTCATTCGCTTTTGAAACCTCGACACTTGAAACTACTGCTGCTTGTCCATTAGTGATGGAGAGTCACAGACCAGACCTAGTCTACTGCTGCTTGTCTATTAGTGATGGAGAGTCACAGACCAGACCTAGTCTACTGCTGCTTGTCTATTAGTGATGGAGAGTCACAGACCAGACCTAGTCTACTGCTGCTTGTCTATTAGTGATGGAGAGTCACAGACCAGACCTAGTCTACTGCTGCTTGTCCATTAGTGATGGAGAGTCACAGACCAGACCTAGTCTACTGCTGCTTGTCTATTAGTGATGGAGAGTCACAGACCAGACCTAGTCTACTGCTGCTTGTCCATTAGTGATGGAGAGTCACAGACCAGACCTAGTCTACTGCTGCTTGTCTATTAGTGATGGAGAGTCACAGACCAGACCTAGTCTACTGCTGCTTGTCTATTAGTGATGGAGAGTCACAGACCAGACCTAGTCTACTGCTGCTTGTCCATTAGTGATGGAGAGTCACAGACCAGACCTAGTCTACTGCTGCTTGTCCATTAGTGATGGAGAGTCACAGACCAGACCTAGTCTACTGCTGCTTGTCCATTAGTGATGGAGAGTCACAGACCAGACCTAGTCTACTGCTGCTTGTCTATTAGTGATGGAGAGTCACAGACCAGACCTAGTCTACTGCTGCTTGTCTATTAGTGATGGAGAGTCACAGACCAGACCTAGTCTACTGCTGCTTGTCCATTAGTGATGGAGAGTCACAGACCAGACCTAGCTACTGCTGCTTGTCCATTAGTGATGGAGAGTCACAGACCAGACCTAGTCTACTGCTGCTTGTCTATTAGTGATGGAGAGTCACAGACCAGACCTAGTCTACTGCTGCTTGTCTATTAGTGATGGAGAGTCACAGACCAGACCTAGTCTACTGCTGCTTGTCTATTAGTGATGGAGAGTCACAGACCAGACCTAGTCTACTGCTGCTTGTCTATTAGTGATGGAGAGTCACAGACCAGACCTAGTCTACTGCTGCTTGTCTATTAGTGATGGAGAGTCACAGACCAGACCTAGTCTACTGCTGCTTGTCTATTAGTGATGGAGAGTCACAGACCAGACCTAGTCTACTGCTGCTTGTCTATTAGTGATGGAGAGTCACAGACCAGACCTAGTCTACTGCTGCTTGTCTATTAGTGATGGAGAGTCACAGACCAGACCTAGTCTACTGCTGCTTGTCCATTAGTGATGGAGAGTCACAGACCAGACCTAGTCTACTGCTGCTGCTTGTCCATTAGTGATGGAGAGTCACAGACCAGACCTAGTCTACTGCTGCTTGTCCATTAGTGATGGAGAGTCACAGACCAGACCTAGTCTACTGCTGCTTGTCTATTAGTGATGGAGAGTCACAGACCAGACCTAGTCTACTGCTGCTTGTCCATTAGTGATGGAGAGTCACAGACCAGACCTAGTCTACTGCTGCTTGTCTATTAGTGATGGAGAGTCACAGACCAGACCTAGTCTACTGCTGCTTGTCTATTAGTGATGGAGAGTCACAGACCAGACCTAGTCTACTGCTGCTTGTCCATTAGTGATGGAGAGTCACAGACCAGACCTAGTCTACTGCTGCTTGTCCATTAGTGATGGAGAGTCACAGACCAGACCTAGTCTACTGCTGCTTGTCCATTAGTGATGGAGAGTCACAGACCAGACCTAGTCTACTGCTGCTTGTCCATTAGTGATGGAGAGTCACAGACCAGACCTAGTCTACTGCTGCTTGTCCATTAGTGATGGAGAGTCACAGACCAGACCTAGTCTACTGCTGCTTGTCCATTAGTGATGGAGAGTCACAGACCAGACCTAGTCTACTGCTGCTTGTCTATTAGTGATGGAGAGTCACAGACCAGACCTAGTCTACTGCTGCTTGTCCATTAGTGATGGAGAGTCACAGACCAGACCTAGTCTACTGCTGCTTGTCCATTAGTGATGGAGAGTCACAGACCAGACCTAGTCTACTGCTGCTTGTCCATTAGTGATGGAGAGTCACAGACCAGACCTAGTCTACTGCTGCTTGTCCATTAGTGATGGAGAGTCACAGACCAGACCTAGTCTACTGCTGCTTGTCCATTAGTGATGGAGAGTCACAGACCAGACCTAGTCTACTGCTGCTTGTCTATTAGTGATGGAGAGTCACAGACCAGACCTAGTCTACTGCTGCTTGTCCATTAGTGATGGAGAGTCACAGACCAGACCTAGTCTACTGCTGCTTGTCCATTAGTGATGGAGAGTCACAGACCAGACCTAGTCTACTGCTGCTTGTCTATTAGTGATGGAGAGTCACAGACCAGACCTAGTCTACTGCTGCTTGTCCATTAGTGATGGAGAGTCACAGACCAGACCTAGTCTACTGCTGCTTGTCCATTAGTGATGGAGAGTCACAGACCAGACCTAGTCTACTGGTTTTCCATTAGTGATGAATCACGGAGAATCCATGTGGATACATTTTTCTCTCTCTCTCTCCATCTCTCTCTCTCTCCTCTCTCTCTCTCTCCCTCTCTGGAGAGTCTCTCTCTCTCTCTACTCTCTCTCCATTAGTGATGGAGAGTCTCTCTCTCTCTCTTGGAGTGTTGGTCTCTCTCTCTCTCTCTCTCTCTCTCTCTCTCTCTCTCTCTCTCTCTCTCTCTCTCTCTCTCTCTCTCTCTCTCTCTCTCGCTCTGGGAGCCTGTTTGATTCTCCTTTCCCAGAACCCTCCCTGCCTTTCGCCTTTGATACCTCCTGCCTCCCCTCCATCCCTCCTCTTCCCCTCCATCTCTCCTCTTCCCCTCCATACTGTCATGAGAGCCAGCTCACAGCAGCAGGAATCTATCGGATGATAGGATCTGATCCGATGGCTGTCTTTTATCCAGGGCAGCATGCTGAATGGACTGGCTGTGAGAGGCTGCATGATGGGTTTATCTGGCTGTTTATCTGGCTGTGTATCTGGCTGTAGCTGTGTGTCCCACCCAGATCGCTTCTAGCTCAGCACAGTGATAAAAAACATTATTTATCTGGCTGTGTATCTGGCTTTTGCTGTGTGCCCCACCCAGATCGCTTCTAGCTCAGCACAATGATAAAAAACAGGATTTACCTGGACTACAGGGGGGTGCACTTTCTTTCATTCTTTCTTTCTTCCTTCTTCCTCTCTTCCTTTCTCTCTTTCTTCCTTTCTTCCTTTCTTCCTTTCTCTCTTTCTTTCTTTCTTCCTTCCTTTCTCTCTTTCTTTCTTCCTTCCTTTCTCTCTTTCTTTCTTTCTCTCTTTCTTTCTTTCTCTCTTTCTCTCTTTCTTTCTTTCTTTCTTTCTTTCTTTCTTTCTTTCTTTCTTTCTTTCTTCCTTTCTCTCTTTCTTTCTTTCTTTCTTCCTTCCTTTCTTTCATTCTTTCTTTCTACCTTTCTGTCTTTCATTCTTTCTTTCTTTCTTTCTTTCTTTCTTTCTTTCTTTCTTTCTTTCTTTCTTCCTTTCTCTCTTTCTTTCTTTCTTCCTTCCTTTCTTTCATTCTTTCTTTCTACCTTTCTCTCTTTCATTCTTTTTCTTTCTTTCTTTCTTTCTTTCTTTCTTTCTTTCTTTCTTTCTTTCTTTCTTTCTTTCTTTCTTTCTTTCTTTCTTTCTTTCTTTCTTTCTTTCTTTCTTTCTTTCTTTCTTTCTTTCATTCTTTCTTTCTTTCTTTCTCTCTTTCTTTCTTTCTTTCTTTCTTTCTTTCTTTCTTTCTTTTTCTATCTTTATCTTTCTCTGCTCTAAGCTTCTTGAACCGCTGACTTTCATTAATTTCCTCTCTCACACGGTTTCTCTTTTACCTGGTATCAATCTACTTTTCACTCTGTTTCCCTCTCTCTTCATCTCACGTTCCCTCTCTCCGCCTCCCCCTTCCCTCTCCCTCTCTCTCTCTCTCTCTCTCTCTCTCTCTCTCTCTCTCTCTCTCTCTCTCTCTCTCTCTCTCTCTCTCTCTCTCTCTCTCTCTCTCTCTCTCTCTCTCTCTCTCTCTCTCTCTCTCTCTTTTTCAGTCTCACTAGATTGCTGCTGTGATGGACAGGGGTCTTGTGGTGTTGTGTTCTCTGTGAGAGGGAGAGAGAGGGAAAGTGGGAGGAGAGAGAGGCGGAGGTGGTAGGAGAGAGAGAGGAGGGAGAGAGAGGGGGGATGTGCGGGGGCTCTTTCAAACTCCTGCACTTTCCCTCTCTCTCCCTCTGCCTCTCTTCTGTTAGCTCAGGTCCTGACTCCCTGTAAAGATTAGCTATAGACACAAACCACTCCGGAAGGATGGAGGGAAGGGGAGGAGGAGATAGGGGGAGCAGGGTGAGAGTGTGTATCTGTGTGTCAGTGGGAGGACAAGGGGCTGTCTATTGGAGCGGATGGCTGTGTGGATTGCCTTTTGTGTCCTGACAGAGACACTGTAGACACATGTCACAGCACAGCGCGCGGCCCAGCCATGCCTGTCACCCGACAGAGAGAGGGGAACAGAAGATACCAGGGAGGCAAAAAGCACAAGGACACCCAGCGTCTGCATACACTTAGCCTGTCTATTTCGCCCCATTAAAATAGTCATCACCCTCCTCTCTGACTACACCGAGTGTCAGGAAGCTGTGGTTCTGTGTAGATCTGCCTTGTAGTTAAAGGGATACGGGGAGGAATAAGGGGCTTTGTGGTTACATAAAGCCATCCCTTTAAAATCTTGCAGATCTCTGTCAAAGCCATTGCAAGGAGGACTCCCTGAGAATATGTTCTGGCTTTTTACCCAGAACTCCCTGAGAATATGTTCTGGCTTTTTACCCAGAACTCCCTGAGAATATGGTCTGGCTTTTTACCCAGAACTCCCTGAGAATATGTTCTGGCTTTTTACCCAGAACTCCCTGAGAATATGTTCTGGCTTTTTACCCAGAACTCCCTGAGAATATGTTCTGGCTTTTTACCCAGAACTCCCTGAGAATATGGTCTGGCTTTTTACCCAGAACTCCCTGAGAATATGTTCTGGCTTTTTACCCAGAACTCCCTGAGAATATGTTCTGGCTTTTTACCCAGAACTCCCTGAGAATATGTTCTGGCTTTTTACCCAGAAGTCCCTGAGAATATGTTCTGGATTTTTACCCAGAACTCCCTGAGAATATGGTCTGGCTTTTTACCCAGAACTCCCTGAGAATATGGTCTGGCTTTTTTACCCAGAACTCCCTGAGAATATGTTCTGGCTTTTTACCCAGAACTCCCTGAGAATATGGTCTGGCTTTTTACCCAGAAGTCCCTGAGAATATGGTCTGACTTTTTACCCAGAAGTCCCTGAGAATATGGTCTGACTTTTTACCCAGAAGTCCCTGAGAATATGGTCTGACTTTTTACCCAGAAGTCCCTGAGAATATGTTCTGGCTTTTTACCCAGAAGTCCCTGAGAATATGGTCTGACTTTTTACCCAGAACTCCCTGAGAATATGGTCTGGCTTTTTACCCAGAACTCCCTGAGAATATGTTCTGGCTTTTTACCCAGAAGTCCCTGAGAATATGGTCTGACTTTTTACCCAGAACTCCCTGAGAATATGTTCTGGCTTTTTACCCAGAACTCCCTGAGAATATGTTCTGGCTTTTTACCCAGAACTCCCTGAGAATATGTTCTGGCTTTTTACCCAGAAGTCCCTGAGAATATGTTCTGGCTTTTTACCCAGAACTCCCTGAGAATATGTTCTGGCTTTTTACCCAGAACTCCCTGAGAATAAGGTCTGGCTTTTTACCCAGAACTCCCTGAGAATACGGTCTGGCTTTTTACCCAGAACTCCCTGAGAATATGGTCTGGCTTTTTACCCAGAAGTCCCTGAGAATATGTTCTGGCTTTTTACCCAGAACTCCCTGAGAATATGGTCTGGCTTTTTACCCAGAACTCCCTGAGAATATGGTCTGGCTTTTTACCCAGAACTCCCTGAGAATATGGTCTGGCTTTTTACCCAGAACTTTGATACTGATTGCCTTTTACCAGTGTCCGATGGGGTTCAAATTCAGGCACCAGAAGAGCCCATTCATTAGCCCTCGAAGCTAAAGCTGCAGTTATACTGTGTCTGGAACTCAGTTGGTAGAGAATGGCACTTGCTCTGCCAAGATACTGGGTTTGATTCCCGGGACCATACAAAGGTTAAATGTATGCGTGCATGACTGTAAATTGCTTTGGATAAAATGATCTGCTAAATGGCTCATAATATTATATTAGGCAGAAATGCTCTCTGCAGGAATGGGGATGGATGGTTAATGGTTGCTGTGTTGCTGAACTGAGGGCCAAAATTTAACTAGGCAAGTCAGTTAACGAACAACTTCTTATTTACAATGACGATCAAGGAACAGTGGGTTAACTGCCTTATTCAGGAGCAAAACCACAGATTTGTACTTTGTCAGCTCAGGGATTTGAACTAACAACCTTGCGGTTACTGGCCCAATGCTCTAACCACTAGGCTACCTGCAGCCCAGTTCAGTCAATCTATAATGTGAATTGGAATTCCAATTAAATTACTGAAACATGCTCATTGCATATAAATTACACTTATTTTTTAATTAATATCCTGAGTTGAGTCAATTAAAGTCGATTGAGGTCAATTGAAGTGGAGTTGACCTCAACTCGGCTGAAGATCATTCTGATAGGTTGTGTCAAATTTCTCTTGTCCACTGTGTTGTTGTATTATATAGGCTACAATGGGAGGATATGCTGAAAAATAATCTGTCATTCTGTGATTTTGTGAGCCTGTGATTCTGTGAGCCTGTAAGCCTGTGAGCTTGTGATTCTATGAGCCTGTGAGCCTGTAATTCTGTGAGCCTGTAAGCCTGTGAGCTTATGATTCTATGAGCCTGTGAGCCTGTAATTCTGAGAGCTTGTAAGCCTGTGAGCTTGTGATTCTATGAGCCTGTGAGCCTGTCATTCTGTGAGCCTGTAAGCCTCTGAGCTTGTGATTCTGTGAGCCTGTAAACCTGTGAGTTTGTGATTCTGTGAGCCTGTAAGCCTGTGAGCTTGTGATTCTGTGAGCCTGTAAACCTGTGAGTTTGTGATTCTGTGAACCTGTAAGCCTGTGAGCTTGTGATTCTGTGAGCCTGTAAGCCTGTGAGTTTGTTATTCTGTGAGCCTGTAAGCCTGTGACCTTGTGATTCTATGAGCCTGTGATCCCGTGAGCCTACCCACACACACACTGACACACACGCACACACACACACACACACACACACACACACACACACACACACACACACACACACACACACACACACACACACACACACACACACACACACACACACACACACACACACACACACACACACACACACACACACACACACACACACACACACACACACACTGACCCTGCCTCTCCTTTAGTCTCCCATTCCGATCAATCATTGACCCTTTCTCTCCTTTCAACCACTGGCTAGGAAAACTCACTGACCACAACAGTGTGGCTAATAAACATCTAGCCCCTTGAGAAAAAGGTCTATAATAAATCCTTCCCTAGAAATGAAAGCAGAAACAATTACCCAGAGGTGTGTGTCTTTTTCCACTGAGACGGCTTGGGATGAGGTAGGTCGATACGAGCAACCCCTTCTATTGGTGGTTATTAGTACACAGCTTTTACCCTGGATATTCTGGACTAGTTTAAGAGTAGGAGTTCATCGATACTGCAGTAATGCAGCCACTGCTATCTCATAAAACACACCTCATATTGCAGGAAGTATCCAACCTTCTTTTCTCCAATTCTTATATGTATTTACAGATAATGAAAGCTATTTGATTTGATTTAACTTTGCAATTTGAAGCCAGAAAACTCTGATGGTCTAATTTACTGCAAAAACACAAAATAACATGTTGGTCTCCCAGCAACAGACATCCGTTGAAGTTGAAACATTACACAACATGTTTTCTCTCAAATCCCCGAGAAGTCCAGTTGTTATTTTGTGTTGACCTTGTGGTCTTTGTGACCAGTGGAGTGGCAGAGGATTGGCCTGGGCGGAGGGAGGGGTTGACTTACACCCCTAGAGAGAAAACAAGAAAACACACCAACAGAACCTGGGCAGAGGGAGGGGTTGACTTACACCCCTAGAGAGAAAACAAGAAAACACACCAACAGAACCTGGGCCCGGTGAGGTTACGTGTGTGTGTGTGTGTGTGTGTAGAGGGTGCTTGGAGAGCAGGGTATTAACAATAAGCCTCACTAATGAGTTGCTTTGGCAGTAACATTTTGGCTTCATGAGAGGGAGGCAGCCCAACATGAATTTCCGATGTTGCTTGGTGACCGCAAAGAATGTACAGAAAACTACTTTCTAAGTGTGGGTGTGTGTGTTCCCATTAGTGTGTGTGTGTTCTCATTAGTGTGTGTATGTGTTCCCATTAGTGTGTGTGTGTTCCCATTAGTGTGTGTGTGTGTTCCCATTAGTGTGTGTGTGTGTTCCCATTAGTGTGTGTTTGTGTTACCATTAGCATGTGTGTGTTCTCATGTGCGTGTGTTTGAATATGTGTCTGTGCGTGTGTGTGTATTATTGGTAGGACGGGAGGTGGCCTAAAAATGTTCCCCCAGCTTAGCACCAAGCTCTATTTTCAACCCTCTTGCTCTCCCTTATACCCCCATCACCCAATTCCAATCCTAGATTTTAGAAGTGGAAGGAGTAAGGCTGCAGATACCACTGATCCTGTAGACCCATATCGCTCTCTCTGTCTCGCTCTCTCTCTGTCTCTGTCTCTGTCTCGCTCTCTCACTCTCTCTGTCTCGCACTCTCTCTGTCTCGCTCGATCTCTGTCTCGCTCTCTCTCTGTCTCGCACTCTCTCTGTCTCGCTCTCTCTCTCTCTCTGTCTCGCACTTGTAACAGAATAACTTTACGTCCGTCCCCTCGCCCATACCCGGGCGCGAACCAGGGACCCTCTGCACACATCGACAACAGTCACCCTCGAAGCATCGTTACCCATCGCTCCACAAAAGCCGCGGCCCTTGCAGAGCAAGGGGAACTACTACTTCAAGGTCTCAGAGCAAGTGACGTAACCGATTGAAACGCTATTTAGCGCACACCGCTAACTAAGCTAGCCGTTTCACATCCGTTACACTCACCCCCCTTTTGACCTTCCTCCTTTTTCCGCAGCAACCAGTAATCCGGGTCAACAGCATCAATGTAACAGTATAATTTTAAACCGTCCCCTCGCCCATACCCGGGTGCGAACCAGGGACCTTCTGCACACATCAACAACAGTCACCCACGAAGCATCGTTACCCATCGCTCCACAAAAGCCGCGGCCCTTGCAGACCAAGGGGAACTACTACTTCAAGGTCTCAGAGCAAGTGACGTAACCGATTGAAACGCTATTTAGCGCGCACCGCTATCTAAGCTAGCCGTTTCACATCCGTTACACACTCTCTCTGTCTCGCTCACTCTCTGTCTCGCTCTCTCTCTGTCTCGCACTCTCTCTGTCTCGCACTCTCTTTCAATTCAATTCAAGGGGCTTTATTGGCATGGGAAATATATGTTTACTTTGCCAAAGCAGGTGAAATTGATACATTTTTATTTAACCTTTATTAACTAGGTAAGTCAGTTAAGAACAAATTCTTATTTACATTGACGGCCTACCCCGGCCAAACCCCTCCCCTACCCTGGCCAAACCCTCCCCTAACCCGGCCCAACCCTCCCCTAACCCGGCCAAACCCTCCCCTACCCCGGCCAAACCCTCCCCTAACCCGGCCAAACCCTCCCCTAACCCGGCAAAACCCCTAACCCTCCCCAAACCCCATTTCCCCTGACTCGGCCAAACCGTCCCCTAACCCGGCCAAACTCTCCCCTACCCCAGCCAAACCCTCCCCTACCTCGGCTAAACCCTCCCCTAACCCGGACGACACTGGGCCAATTGTACGAATTGTGCGCCACCCTATGGGAGTCCCGATCACAGCTGGTTGTGATACAGCCCAGGATCAAACCAGGGTCTGTAGTGACGCCTCTAGCACTGAGATGCAGTGCCTTAGACCGCTGCACCACTCGGGAGCCCAGAGTGAAAGTGAAATAAACAATAAAAAGTGAACAGTAAATTTTACACTCACACAAGTTCCAAAATAATACAGACATTTCAAATGTCATATTATCTAGTGGCGCAGCGGTCTATATATTAAATAGCATTCCACCTTATTGATTGGAGGGTTTACACTGCATGCTGTCAGCTAGCTTAGCATGGTTAGGGTTGTAGATACTGATTGCTAGCCGGTGTCCAGGTGATCATCTGTTAGAGTGGGCCGGGAGATACTGATTACTAGCCTCAAGCAGGTGTCCAGGTTAAAGTGGACCGGGAGATACTGATTGCTAGCCTCAAGCAGGTGTACAGGTTATTCATTAGTTAGAGTGGGCCGGGAGATACTGATTGCTAGCCTCAAACAGGTGTCCAGGTTATTCATTAGTTAGAGTGGACATCAGATACTGATTGCTAGCCTCAAACAGGAGATACTGATTGCTAGCCTCAAGCAGGTGTCCAGGTTATTCATCAGTTAGAGTGGACCGGGAGATACTGATTGCTAGCCTCAAGCAGGTGTCCAGGTGGATCATCAGTTAGATTCATCTGTGGACTGGGAGATACTGATTACTTGCCTCAAGCAGGTGTCCAGGTTATTCATCAGTTAGAGTGGACTGGGAGATACTGATTGCTAGCCTCAAGCAGGTGTCCAGGTTATTCATCAGTTAGAGTGGACTGGGAGATACTGATTGCTAGCCTCAAGCAGGTGTCCAGGTTATTCATCAGTTAGAGTGGACTGGGAGATACTGATTGCTAGCCTCAAGCAGGTGTCCAGGTTATTCATCAGTTAGAGTGGACTGGGAGATACTGATTGCTAGCCTCAAGCAGGTGTCCAGGTTATTCATCAGTTAGAGTGGACTGGGAGATACTGATTGCTAGCCTCAAGCAGGTGTCCAGGTTATTCATCAGTTAGAGTGGACTGGGAGATACTGATTGCTAGCCTCAAGCAGGTGTCCAGGTTATTCATCAGTTAGAGTGGACTGGGAGATACTGATTGCTAGCCTCAAGCAGGTGTCCAGGTTATTCATCAGTTAGAGTGGACTGGGAGATACTGATTGCTAGCCTCAAGCAGGTGTCCAGGTTATTCATCAGTTAGAGTGGACTGGGAGATACTGATTGCTAGCCTCAAGCAGGTGTCCAGGTTATTCATCAGTTAGAGTGGACTGGGAGATACTGATTGCTAGCCTCAAGCAGGTGTCCAGGTTATTCATCAGTTAGAGTGGACTGGGAGATACTGATTGCTAGCCTCAAGCAGGTGTCCAGGTTATTCATCAGTTAGAGTGGACTGGGAGATACTGATTGCTAGCCTCAAGCAGGTGTCCAGGTTATTCATCAGTTAGAGTGGACTGGGAGATACTGATTGCTAGCCTCAAGCAGGTGTCCAGGTTATTCATCAGTTAGAGTGGACTGGGAGATACTGATTGCTAGCCTCAAGCAGGTGTCCAGGTTATTCATCAGTTAGAGTGGACTGGGAGATACTGATTGCTAGCCTCAAACAGGTGTCCAGGTTATTCATCAGTTAGAGTGGACTGGGAGATACTGATTGCTAGCCTCAAGCAGGTGTCCAGGTTATTCATCAGTTAGAGTGGACTGGGAGATACTGATTGCTAGCCTCAAGCAGGTGTCCAGGTTATTCATCAGTTAGAGTGGACTGGGAGATACTGATTGCTAGCCTCAAGCAGGTGTCCAGGTTATTCATCAGTTAGAGTGGACTGGGAGATACTGATTGCTAGCCTCAAGCAGGTGTCCAGGTTAGTTAGAGTGGACCAGTATTTTGACTTGATGAACCCATTGATGCGGCCAGTCATGGCTGGTGCTCCATCAGCAGTTTTGGACACAAGTTGGTAAATGGATAACTGAGTGCTATTAATAATAAATTCATTGAATGCCACAAAAATGTCCTCCCCTTGAGTTTTGAGTTTCAACGATATGATTTGGAGCGGTTCCTCTTTGGCAGCCGTGTCTTCAAACACCATTCTGATGAAAA
>NW_026290952.1:115000-155000 GCF_023373465.1 Oncorhynchus keta | reverse complement strand
TTACAGTGAAATGCTGAATACAACAGGTGTAGTAGACCTTGTGTTTACTTACAGGCTCTAACCAATAGTGCAAAAAAGGTGTTAGGTGAACAATAGGTAAGTAAAGAAATAAAACAACAGTAAAAAGACAGGCTATAACAGTAGAGAGGCTATAAAGGTAGTGAGGCTACATACAGACACCGGTTAGTCAGGCTGATTGAGGTAGTATGTACATGTCGATATGGTTAAAGTGATTATGCATATATGATGAACAGAGAGTAGCAGTAGTGTAAAAGAGGGGGTTGGCGGGTGGTGGGTGGTGGGACACAATGCAGATAGCCACATTAGCCAATGTGTGGGAGCACTGGTTGGTCGGCCCAATTGAGGTAGTATGTACATGAATGTATAGTTAAAGTGACAATGCAGATATGATAAACAGAGAGTAGCAGCACCGTAAAAAGAGGGGTTGGGGGGGGCGACACAATGCAAATAGTCCGGGAAGCCATTTGATTACCTGTTCAGGAGTCTTATGGCTTGGGGGTAAAAACTGTTGAGAAGCCTTTTTGTCCTAGACTTGGCACTCCGGTACTGCTTGCCATGCGGTAGTAGAGAGAACAGTCTATGACTGGCGTGGCTGGGGTCTTTGACAATTTTTAGGGCCTTCCTCTGACACTGCCTGGTGTAGAGGTCCTGGATGGAGAGGCGATGCAATTGCCATATCATGCTTTAGGGCTGCTTTGCTGCCTCAGGGCCTGGACAGCTTGCTGTCATTGACAAGACATCAAGACATTTTTGCAGGAGAACATAAGGCTATCTGTCCACCGATTGAAGCTCAACAGAAGTTGGGTGATGCAACAGGACAACAAACCAAAAGACAGAAGTAAAATCA
The DNA here is from genome assembly GCF_023373465.1 of Oncorhynchus keta. Taxonomy (NCBI): domain Eukaryota; kingdom Metazoa; phylum Chordata; class Actinopteri; order Salmoniformes; family Salmonidae; genus Oncorhynchus; species Oncorhynchus keta. The sequence continues at coordinate 154,132 of NW_026290952.1, read as the reverse complement.
ACAACAGAATGGCTTCATCAGAAGAAAATATGCCTTCTGGAGAGGCCCAGTCAGTCCTGACCTCAACCCGAATGAGATGCTGTGGCATGACCTCAAGAGAGCGTTCACACCAGACATCACAAGAATATTGCTGAACTGAAACAGTTTTGTAAAGAGGAATGGTCCAAAATTCCTCTTGACCGTAATGCAGGCCTGATCTGCAACTACAGTAAATGTTTGGTTGAGGTTATTGCTGCCGAAGGAGGATCAACCTGTTATTAAATCCAAAGGTTCACATACTTTTCCCACCCTGCACTGTGAATGTTTACACGGTGTGTTCAATAAAGACATGAACAATTATAATTGGGTGTTATTATTTTAAGCAAACTGTTTGTCTATTGTTGTGACTTAAATGAAGATCATATAACATTTTATGACCAGTTTATGTAGAAATCCAGGTCATTCTAAAGGGTTCACATACCTTTTCTTCTCACTGTAGTCACTTCCATAATCAGTTCTTTGAACATTACTGTAAATATAAAATATAACATTACTGTAAGTATAAAATATCCCATTACTGTAAATATAAAATATACCATTACTGTAAATATAAAATATAACATTACTGAACATATAAAATATAACATTACTGTAAATATAAAATATACATTACTGAACATATACAATATAACATTACTATACATACACAATTTAACATTACTATACATATAGAATATAACATTACTGTACATTATATTGTAAATGCCATAGATTCCATTGTTTATAGTCATATTGAGTTGTTTAAAAATGCTCTACTTTCTCTCTGTAATCAGTTCCTTGGACATTGGCACATCCAATGACATGCACCAGACGTACTCCAATGTCCTCTATTACCCTTGAGGTGATAACAGGAGTGCTTCAGCGGAGGAGGCGAACCATATTCCAGAAGATTTATTTACCCTGTGAGTGGCTGCCAGTACCCGACAGGCACACAGTAAAGTATTTTATGCAGAGGGCCATTTGATTGGAGCTCCTCGTAACTCAGGCAGTCTATAATACTAATGGGCAGCACATTGAGCTCTGATTTAGGATGGTAATTAGGGCTGTTAATTGTTATTTTATTACTCAGGGTCAGGGGGGATGGGAAGGTGTTCCAGAGGGTTGTATATCGAGGGCAACTCGCTGCTTTTTCATGATGCAGGGACTTAGGGACGCAGGACCAATTTTCCTGCCCTGGAAGAGGAATATATCTCCCTGTATCTCCTTAAGGGATCTCTGGAGGTATCTCCTCTTGTGTTGTGGGATTTTGGACATTTGTGTATCGTTTTATTTGACCCAGCAGTGAACTTCGTCATTTGGCTCCTTTTGAGAGACACACTAAAGATCCCCCAGAATCCAATAAAGCTTCAGAGGCAAACATTGTCTCGTCTAATTAATTACATCCTGCTAACATGTTGAGGAGGTGTGTGTGTGTGTGTGTGTGTGTGTGTGTGTGTGTGTGTGTGTGCGTGTGTGCGTGTGTGCGTGTGTGTGTGTGTGTGTGAGAGAGAGTCAAGGAAGTAGCCACTTATTCTCTCCACTAGACCCTTATTAGCTTTGCGTAACAGGCATCTAGATGTTCTATCAAACAGCTGTTAAAAGACAGTACAGCAGTATAAAAGACATCCTGCTAACCAGACAGAGTTACAGCCAGTATCGGACAGAGAGAGAGAGAGATGCTACTAACTAGCAAGGCTAGCTTCTCCTCCTGTGTAGCCTCTGCCCTCCTGGGGCTACCCATCGCACAGCCTGCAGTCGCTGGTGGTGCTGTTGGCCTATGTCATGGTTGGTTGCTCTGAATATACCTAATGGGGTTGACGTTTAGCCCACACGGGGGTCCCATCTATAGCCTACTACAGAAGAAGCCTGTTATGATAATGAGGCCGATGCTGTGCTGGAACTCTCTTGTGTACTTGAGGGTCTCTGAGGGATATTTTGAGCTTGGTGTATCAATCCCTCCACAGGATACTCATGTTCAGATAATTGAGCTTAATACACTGAATGCTTGTGGCTTTTTGGGAATTTTGTTGAATATTGGATGTGATTCTGTGTGATATTTGCTGTTTCCTACTCTTCAATCTCAGTTATTACAGTATTATCCCACTTTGCCCAGGCGACAAAGCAAACGAGAGGCTTGGCTTCTCTAGAAAGTAGCTTCTCCCCCTTACATTCTCTTCTTCTTTCCCCCTTACATTCTCTTCTTCTTTCCCCCTTACATTCTCTTCTTCTTTCCCCCTTACATTCTCTTCTTCTTTCCCCCCTTACATTCTCTTCTTCTTTCCCCCTTACATTCTCTTCTTCCCCCTTACATTCTCTTCTTCTTTCCCCCTTACATTCTCTTCTTCTTACATCCCTTCCTTACATTCTCTTCTTCTTTCCCCCTTACATTCTCTTCTTCTTTTACATTCCCCTTTTCCCCTTACATTCTCTTTCTTCTTTCCCCTTACATTCTCTTCTTCTTTTCCCCCTTACATTCTCTTCTTCTTTGTTCCCCCTTACATTCTCTTCTTCTTTCCCCCTTACATTCTCTTCTTCTTTCCCCCATTCTCTTCTTCTTTCCCCCTTACATTCTCTTCTTCTTTCCCCCTTACATTCTCTTCTTCTTTCCCCCTTACATTCTCTTCTTCTTTTCCCCTTACATTCTCTTCTTCTTTTTCCCCTTACATTCTCTTCTTCTTTCCCCCTTACATTCTCTTCTTCTTTCCCCCTTACATTCTCTTCTTCTTTTCCCCTTTCCCCCTTACATTCTCTTCTTCTTTCCCCCTTACATTCTCTTCTTCTTTTCCCCCTTACATTCTTCTCTTCTTCTTTCCCCTTACATTCTCTTCTTCTTTCCCCCTTACATTCTCTTCTTTCCCCCTTACATTCCCTTCTTTTAACATTCTCTTCTTCTTTCCCCCTTACATTCTCTTCTTCTTTCCCCCTTACATTCTCTTCTTCTTTCCCCCTTACATTCTCTTCTTCTTTCCCCCTTACATTCTCTTCTTCTTTCCCCCTTACATTCTCTTCTTCTTTCCCCTTACATTCTCTTCTTCTTTCCCCCTTACATTCTCTTCTTCTTTCCCCCTTACATTCTCTTCTTCTTTCCCCCTTACATTCTCTTCTTCTTTCCCCCTTACATTCTCTTCTTCTTTCCCCCCTTACATTCTCTTCTTCTTTCCCCCTTACATTCTCTTCTTCTTTCCCCCTTACATTCTCTTCTTCTTTCCCCCTTACATTCTCTTCTTCTTTCCCCCTTACATTCTCTTCTTCTTTCCCCCTTACATTCTCTTCTTCTTTCCCCCTTACATTCTCTTCTTCTTTTCCCCCTTACATTCTCTTCTTCTTTCCCCCTTACATTCTCTTCTTCTTTCCCCCTTACATTCTCTTCTTCTTTCCCCCTTACATTCTCTTCTTCTTTCCCCCTTACATTCTCTTCTTCTTTCCCCCTTACATTCTCTTCTTCTTTTCCCCCTTACATTCTCTTCTTCTTTCCCCCTTACATTCTCTTCTTCTTTTCCCCTTACATTCTCTTCTTCTTTTCCCCCTTACATTCTCTTCTTCTTTCCCCCTTACATTCTCTTCTTCTTTTCCCCTTACATTCTCTTCTTCTTTTCCCCCCTTACATTCTCTTCTTCTTTTCCCCCTTACATTCTCTTCTTCTTTCCCCCTTACATTCTCTTCTTCCCCCTTACATTCTCTTCTTCTTTCCCCCTTACATTCTCTTCTTCTTTCCCCCTTACATTCTCTTCTTCTTTCCCCCTTACATTCTCTTCTTCTTTCTTTCCCCCCCTTACATTCTCTTCTTCTTTTCCCCCTTACATTCCCTTTCCCCCTTACATACATTCTCTTCTTCTTTACCCCCCCCCTTACATTCTCTTTCTTTCCCCCTTACATTCCCCTTCTTTCATTCTCTTCTTCTTTCCCCCTTACATTCTCTTCTTCTTTCCCCCTTACATTCTCTTCTTCTTTCCCCCTTACATTCTCTTCTTCTTTCCCCCCTTACATTCTCTTCTTCTTCCCCCTTACATTCTCTTCTTCTTTCCCCCTTACATTCTCTTCTTCTTTCCCCCTTACATTCTCTTCTTCTTTCCCCCTTACATTCTCTTCTTCTTTTCCCCCCTTACATTCTCTTCTTCTTTCCCCTTACATTCTCTTCTTCTTTCCCCCTTACATTCTCTTCTTCTTTTCCCCCTTACATTCTCTTCTTCTTTCCCCCTTACATTCTCTTCTTCTTTCCCCCTTACATTCTCTTCTTCTTTCCCCCTTACATTCTCTTCTTCTTTTCCCCCTTACATTCTCTTCTTCTTTCCCCCCTTACATTCTCTTCTTCTTTCCCCCTTACATTCTCTTCTTCTTTTCCCCCTTACATTCTCTTCTTCTTTCCCCCTTACATTCTCTTCTTCTTTCCCCCTTACATTCTCTTCTTCTTTCCCCCTTACTGAGGAGGTCCCCCTTACTTCTCTTCTTCTTTCCCCCTTATTGTGTCTTCTTCTTTTCCCCCTTACATTCTCTTCTTCTTTCCCCCATTACTTCTTCTACTTCTCTTCTTCTTCCCCCCTTACATTCTCTTCTTCTTTCCCCCTTACATTCTCTTCTTCTTTCCCCCTTACATTCTCTTCTTCTTTCCCCCTAGACATTCCTTACTATTTCCCCCTTACATTCTCTTCTTCTTTCCCCCTTACATTCTCTTCTTCTTTCCCCCTTACATACACTTTAAGGACTCTCTTCTTCTTTCCCCCTTACATTCTCTTCTTCTTTCCCCCTTACATTCTCTTCTTCTTTTCCCCTTACATTCTCTTCTTCTTTCCCCCTTACATTCTCTTCTTCTTTCCCCCTTACATTCTCTTCTTCTTTCCCCCTTACATTCTCTTCTTCTTTCCCCCTTACATTCTCTTCTTCTTTCCCCCTTACATTCTCTTCTTCTTTCCCCCTTACATTCTCTTCTTCTTTCCCCCTCATTCTCTTCCAATGTCTTACATTCTCTTCTTCTTTTCCCCCCTTACATTCTCTTCTTCTTTCCCCCTTACATTCTCTTCTTCTTTCCCCCTTACATTCTCTTCTTCTTTCCCCCCTTACATTCTCTTCTTCTTTCCCCCTTACATTCTCTTCTTCTTTCCCCCTTACATTCTCTTCTTCTTTCCCCCTTACATTCTCTTCTTCTTTCCCCCTTTCCCCCCCCTTACATTCTCTTCTTCTTTCCCCCTTACATTCTCTTCTTCTTTTTTTCCCCTTACATTCTCTTCTCTTCTTCTTTCCCCCCCTTACATTCTCTTTCTTTCCCCCTTACATTCTCTTCTTCTTTCCCCCTTACATTCTCTTCTTCTTTCCCCCTTACTTCTCTTCTTCTTTTCCCCTTACATTCTCTTCTTCTTTCCCCCTTACATTCTCTTCTTCTTTCCCCCTTACATTCTCTTCTTCTTTCCCCCTTACATTCTCTTACATTTACATCTTCTTCTTTCCCCCTTACATTCTCTTCTTCTTTCCCCCTTACATTCTCTTCTTCTTTCCCCCTTACATTCTCTTCTTCTTTCCCCCTTACATTCTCTTCTTCTTTCCCCCTTACATTCTCTTCTTCTTTCCCCCTTACATTCTCTTCTTCTTTCCCCCTTACATTCTCTCTTCTTTCTTTTCTCCTTCCCCCCTTACATTCTCTTCTTCTTTCCCCCTTACATTCTCTTCTTCTTTCCCCCTTACATTCTCTTCTTCTTTCCCCCTTACATTCTCTTCTTCTTTTCCCCCTTACATTCTCTTCTTCTTTCCCCCCTTACATTCTCTTCTTCTTTCCCCCTTACATTCTCTTCTTCTTTCCCCCTTACATTCTCTTCTTCTTTCCCCCTTACATTCTCTTCTTCTTTCCCCCTTACATTCTCTTCTTCTTTCCCCCCTTCCCTTCTTCTTTCATTCTCTTCTTCTTTTCCCCCTTACATTCTCTTCTTCTTTCCCCCTTACATTCTCTTCTTCTTTCCCCCTTACATTCTCTTCTTCTTTCCCCCTTACATTCTCTTCTTCTTTCCCCCCTTACATTCTCTTCTTCTTTCCCCCTTACATTCTCTTCTTCTTTCCCCCTTACATTCTCTTCTTTCCCCCCTTACATTCTCTTCTTCTTTCCCCCTTACATTCTCTTCTTTCCCCCCTTACATTCTCTTCTTCTTTCCCCCTTACATTCTCTTCTTCTTTCCCCCTTACATTCTCTTCTTCTTTCCCCCTTACATTCTCTTCTTCTTTCCCCCTTACATTCTCTTCTTCTTTCCCCCTTTTCTCTTCTTCTTTCCCCAGATTCTCTTCTTCTTTCCCCCTTACATTCTCTTCTTCTTTCCACCCTTACATTCTCTTCTTCTTTCCCCCTTACATTCTCTTCTTCTTTCCCCCTTACATTCTCTTCTTCTTTCCCCCTTACATTCTCTTCTTCTTTCCCCCTTACATTCTCTTCTTCTTTCCCCCTTACATTCTCTTCTTCTTTCCCCCTTACATTCTCTTCTTCTTTCCCCCTTACATTCTCTTCTTCTTTTCCCCCTTACATTCTCTTCTTCTTTCCCCCTTACATTCTCTTCTTCTTTTCCCCCTTACATTCTCTTCTTCTTTCCCCCTTACATTCTCTTCTTCTTTCCCCCTTACATTCTCTTCTTCTTTCCCCCTTACATTCTCTTCTTCTTTCCCCCTTACATTCTCTTCTTCTTTCCCCCTTACATTCTCTTCTTCTTTCCCCCTTACATTCTCTTCTTCTTTCCCCCTTACATTCTCTTCTTCTTTCCCCCCTTACATTCTCTTCTTCTTTCCCCCTTACATTCTCTTCTTCTTTCCCCCTTACATTCTCTTCTTCTTCTCTTCCCCCTTACATTCTCTTCTTCTTTCCCCCTTACATTCTCTTCTTCTTTCCCCCTTCTTCTTTCCCCCTTACATTCTCTTCTTCTTTCCCCCTTACATTCTCTTCTTCTTTCCCCCATTCTTACATTCTCTTCTTCTTTCCCCCTTACATTCTCTTCTTCTTTCCCCTTCTTACATTCTCTTCTTCTTTCCCCCTTACATTCTCTTCTTCTTTCCCCCTTACATTCTCTTCTTCTTTCCCCCCTTACATTCTCTTCTTCTTTCCCCCTTACATTCTCTTCTTCTTTCCCCCTTACATTCTCTTCTTCTTTTCCCCTTACATTCTCTTCTTCTTTCCCCCTTACATTCTCTTCTTCTTTCCCCCTTACATTCTCTTCTTCTTTCCCCCTTACATTCTCTTCTTCTTTCCCCCTTACATTCTCTTCTTCTTTCCCCCTTACATTCTCTTCTTCTTTCCCCCCTTACATTCTCTTCTTCTTTCCCCCTTACATTCTCTTCTTCTTTTCCCCCTTACATTCTCTTCTTCTTTCCCCCTTACATTCTCTTCTTCTTTCCCCCTTACATTCTCTTCTTCTTTCCCCCTTACATTCTCTTCTTCTTTCCCCCTTACATTTTCTTTCCCCCTTACATTCTCTTCTTCTTTCCACAAGGACATTCTCTCCCTTTGGCCCGACAGTCTAGGGGGAATGGTAATGAGACCCGTTCTAACTCATGCAAATTATTATTGTGACAAAGTAAAAGTGTGCATTCTCGACAACAGAAATCTACCGTCAAACTCTTTTATTTATAAACCACGGTAATGGGGGAGGACATTCTGAGCTGGACTTCAATATCTATACAAAAACACCCCTAAGCTAGACTACCTACTTTAACAACAGCTAACTAACCAAAAATACATGGGTGGTCCTAGTTCTAACTAGTGACATTTAACAAAGTTCACCACTTCTTAGTATGCCCATGGGGACATGAGTTAGTTTCCCCCTTTTCCCACCAGCAACAAACAAATACCATAACCAAAAATAATACTCACTAGGTGATGACAATAGTGCCACTAGGACATGAGTTAAACAAAAGAGAGGTTAAGACACAAGGACATGAAACACAGAGACCTACAGATATGGCATTACAGAGAGATTGAGCTGACTGAGCTCTAGAACAAACAAATGATGGGGTTTTTAAACCATGGGGAAGGAACTGTGATAGGTCAGGAAATAGGAGGTGTGTCTTCTGATTGATGATTGATTGGGGAGTGATGATTTTCACCTGTGAGGAGATGGAGTTAAAAGAAACTATACTACCACTAGGACATGAGACACAGGATACTGTACCAACTAGGACATGAGTTAGTATACTACCACTACCACTAGGACATGAGTTACTATACTACCACTAGGACATGAGTTAGTATACTACCACTAGGACATGAGTTACTATACTACCACTAGGACATGAGTTAGTATACTACCACGAGGACATGAGTTACTATACTACCACTAGGACATGAGTTACTATACTACCACTAGGACATGAGTTACTATACTACCACTAGGACATGAGTTAGTATACTACCACTAGGACATGAGTTAGTATACTACCACTAGGACATGAGTTAGTATACTACCACTAGGACATGAGTTACTATACTACCACTAGGACATGAGTTACTATACTACCACTAGGACATGAGTTAGTATACTACCACTAGGACATGAGTTACTATACTACCACTAGGACATGAGTTAGTATACTACCACTAGGACATGAGTTACTATACTACCACTAGGACATGAGTTACTATACTACCACTAGGACATGAGTTAGTATGCTACCACTACATGAATTAGTACACTACCCCTAGGACATGAGTTAGTACACTACCACTAGGACATGAGTTAATACTACCACTAGGACATGAGTTACTATACTACCACTAGGACATGAGTTAGTATACTACCACTACCACTAGGACATGAGTTAGTACACTACCACTAAGACATGAGTTACTATACTACCACTAGGACATGAGTTAGTATACTACCACTAGGACATGAGTTAGTATACTACCACTGGACATGAGTTAGTACCACTACCACTAGGACATGAATTAGTACACTACCACTAGGACATGAGTTAGTATACTACCACTAGGACATGAGTTACTATACTACCACTAGGACATGAGTTAGTATACTACCACTAGGACATGAGTTAGTACACTACCACTAGGACATGAGTTAGTATGACTACCACTGGACATGAGTTAGTATACTACCACTGGACATGAGTTAGTACACTACCACTAGGACATGAGTTAGTATACTACCACCTAGGACATGAGTTAGTACACTACCACTAACATGAGTTAGTATACTACCACTAGGACATGAGTTAGTATACTACCACTAGGACATGAGTTACATATACTACCACTTCCACGAGGACATGAGTTACTATACTACCACTAGGACATGAGTTAGTATACTACCACTAGGACATGAGTTACTATACTACCACTAGGACATGAGTTACTATACTACCACTAGGACATGAGTTACTATACTACCACGAGGACATGAGTTAGTATACTACCACTACCACTAGGACATGAGTTAGTACACTACCACTAGGACATGAGTTACTACACTACCACTAGGACATGAGTTAGTATACTACCACTACCACTAGGACATGAGTTACTATACTACCACTAGGACATGAGTTAGTATACTACCACTACCACTAGGACATGAGTTACTATACTACCACTAGGACATGAGTTACTATACTACCACTAGGACATGAGTTACTATACTACCACTAGGACATGAGTTAGTATACTACCACTAGGACATGAGTTAGTATACTACCACTAGGACATGAGTTAGTATACTACCACTAGGACATGAGTTACTATACTACCACTAGGACATGAGTTACTATACTACCACTAGGACATGAGTTAGTATACTACCACTAGGACATGAGTTACTATACTACCACTAGGACATGAGTTACTATACTACCACTAGGACATGAGTTACTATACTACCACTAGGACATGAGTTACTATACTACCACTGGGACATGAGTTGGCACGATAGCTCTATAATCTCACTCCATAAACACAAAAACATCTCTTCTCCACCCAATCAGACCCATTGAAATGCAAGTTCTCGAAATAGCCCTGATTAGACTCTGAATAATTCAATGTCATTTTTTCACCATCTTCCAAAAAGATGAGGGGAGCGATTGATGAGGGGCAGATGAATAATTAACCAATGGAAGAGTCTCTTGGACAAGCAGGCTGCATGACAAGCTGGGAAGAAGAAGAACATGAGAAAGAGAGAAAAGAAGTCCAGGCGAACCTGCAGAGCGGGCCAGAACAAACAGTGAACGAGCAGAGTTCAGATGCAGACACAATGAACATGAGTCTCTTTCATGTGGATGGGTACAATGTAGGGTTACCGGGTCAAGTGAAGTGTTAATGCTAGTGTGTGTGTGTGTGTGTGTGTGTGTGTGTGACTTCTCATGTGTGGAGGTTGAAGGACACCCAGTGTTCTGTGTGTGGGTGTGTGTGTGTGTGTGTTAGTTTTCTACTATATGCTCCTTTATCTTTCACCATTGTGTACGTTTATCACATTAATGGATCATATTCTGGAAGATCTAAGGCTCTTTTCAGGAGGTCGTTTAAACTCATGCTAGGATGTTTGACAAGGATCTGAAAACTACATTTGTACCCTTATAGATGAATTGGTCTCAGTTGATAAGAATGGAAATCAGACAGAGCCGACACATTTGTTGGGTTGCACTGGCCAATACATGTAATTCATTATCGGGTTGAAGGACACCCAGTCTTCTCATCCATGGAGGTTGAAGGACACCCAGACTTCTCATCCATGGAGGTTGAAGGACACCCAGACTTCACATCCATGGAGGTTGAAGGACACCCAGTCTTCTCATCCATGGAGGTTGAAGGACACCCAGACTTCTCATCCGTGGAGGTTGAAGGACACCCAGTCTTCTCATCCATGGAGGTTGAAGGACACCCAGTCTTCTCATCCATGGAGGTTGAAGGACACCCAGACTTCTCATCCGTGGAGGTTGAAGGACACCCAGACTTCTCATCCATGGAGGTTGAAGGACACCCAGTCTTCTCATCCATGGAGGTTGAAGGACACCCAGACTTCTCATCCGTGGAGGTTGAAGGACACTCAGTCTTCTCATCCGTGGAGGTTGAAGGACACCCAGACTTCTCATCCGTGGAGGTTGAAGGACACCCAGACTTCTTATCCATGGAGGTTGAAGGACACCCAGACTTCTCATCCGTGGAGGTTGAAGGACACCCAGACTTCTCATCCATGGAGGTTGAAGGACACCCAGTCTTCTCATCCATGGAGGTTGAAGGACACCCAGTCTTCTCATCCATGGAGGTTGAAGGACACCCAGTCTTCTCATCCATGGAGGTTGAAGGACACCCAGACTTCTCATCCATGGAGGTTGAAGGACACCCAGTCTTCTCATCCATGGAGGTTGAAGGACACTCAGTCTTCTCATCCATGGAGTTTGAAGGACACCCAGTCTTCTCATCCATGGAGGTTGAAGGACACCCAGACTTCTAATCCGTGGAGGTTGAAGGACACCCAGTCTTCTCATCCGTGGAGGTTGAACGACATCTCGTCTTCTCATCCATGGAGGTTGAAGGACACCCGGTCTTCTCACTTTGTTTTGCTGTGCACCATGTAGGGGTGGAGGTTTTTTACTCACCAAAGAAGATAAGAAAACTCACAAGACGAATACCCACCCTGTAAAACAACACATTTCACTGCACCTATCTGGTTTATGTGACAATAAAAAAAACATTTTTATTTTCTCGTTCGACACATCTCAGTGAAAAGTGTTAGAAAATGAATAGTCAGGTGCTCAAAGGTCACCACTGTTCTGGAGTGCTGTATTATGAGAGGAGAATGAATTGCTTTCTTACATTCGGACCTATTGTAATGAAATCCTCAGTCATCGGTCGTCCACCATCGCCAAATGACAGATTATGGAACCTTTCAATCGCAATGGGGGTCAATTGGGTTTTGTTGGAAAGGGTCTCTTATCGGACCTCCTGAATAAATCACTTGTATCATTTCAGGGCCCTTTTAACTAACTCTGCCATTTACATAAAGGGGCTTTTCCCATTGTGCTCTAATTGTTTTGAAATGGGATTGAATTGTCAGACGGTGATGAAAATCAGGGAATAATGACTCTCAATTAATGCAGACGTGATAGGTACTGAAGTGGGGCCCCAGAGTAGGATGTGGTAGATACTGAAGTGGGGGCCCAGAGTAGGACATGGTAAATACTGAAGTGGGGGCCCAGAGTAGGATGTGGTACATTCTGAAGTAGGGTCCCAGAGTAGGACGTGGTAGATACTGAAGTGGGGCCCCAGAGGATGTGGTAGGAAGTAGGGTCCCAGAGTGGTAGTGCGTGTGTGGACGTGTGTGTGGGGCCCCAGAGTGGATGTGGTGTGTGTGTGTGTGTGTGTGTGTGTGGGGCCCCAGAGTGTGTTCAAGTGTGTGTGTGTGTGTGTGTGTGTGTGTGTGTGTGTGTGTGTGTGTGTGTGTGTGTGTGTGTGTGTGTGTGTGTGTGTGTGTGTGTGTGTGTGTGCGTGCGTGCGCCATTCCTCAGTGTGACTCAGATATGTGAAACCCAGCTGTGGTAATCATTGCTGTATAAGGCAGACAGCAAACACCCCCCCTTAACCCCATCGGTCTTACTTGCTGGGCCCCGGCAGTTTAGTACCCAGGGTGAAGACTGCTGGGTCCCAGGAGCCACACACACACACACACACATACCTCCTCCTCCTCCTCCTCCTCCTCTGCTGGCTCCCAAGGGCACCTTCAGTGGACCGCTATCACAACGTGTGTGTGGTGTTTGTTAGGAAGACAAGAGAAAGGAACACAGTGTGTGTGTTATTCCAAAGATAACACTGTCCTGATATACCCTATGGGAGTCCATAGCACTGTCATGTCCTGATTTACCCTATGGGAGTCCTTCCCACTGTCATGTCCTGATATACCCTATGGGAGTCCATCCCACTGTCATGTCCTGATATACCCTATGGGAGTCCATCCCACTGTTATGTCCTGATATACCCTATGGGAGTCCATCCCACTGTCATGTCCTGATATACCCTATGGGAGTCCATCCCACTGTTATGTCCTGATATACCCTATGGGAGTCCATCCCACTGTCATGTCCTGATATACCCTATGGGAGTCCATCCCACTGTCATGTCCTGATATACCCTATGGGAGTCCATCCCACTGTCATGTCCTGATATACCCTATGGGAGTCCATCCCACTGTTATGTCCTGATATACCCTATGGGAGTCCATCCCACTGTCATGTCCTGATATACCCTATGGGAGTCCATCCCACTGTCATGTCCTGATATACCCTATGGGTGTCCATCCCACTGCTATGTCCTGATATACCCTATGGGAGTCCATCCCACTGTCATGTCCTGATATACCCTATGGGAGTCCATCCCACTGTCATGTCCTGATATACCCTATGGGAGTCCATCCCACTGTCATGTCCTGATATACCCTATGGGAGTCCATCCCACTGTTATGTCCTGATATACCCTATGGGAGTCCATCCCACTGTCATGTCCTGATTTCCCCTGTGGGAGTCCATCCCACTGTTATGTCCTGATATACCCTATGGGAGTCCATCCCACTGTCATGTCCTGATATACCCTATGGGAGTCCATCCCACTGTCATGTCCTGATATACCCTATGGGAGTCCATCCCACTGCCATGTCCTGATATACCCTATGGGAGTCCATCCCACTGTTATGTCCTGATATACCCTATGGGAGTCCATCCCACTGCCATGTCCTGATATACCCTATGGGAGTCCATCCCACTGCCATGTCCTGATATACCCTATGGGAGTCCATCCCACTGCTATGTCCTGATATACCCTATGGGAGTCCATCCCACTGCCATGTCCTGATATACCCTATGGGAGTCCATCCCACTGCCAGGCATGGATAGCATTGGACTCTCCCTCTCCCTCTGCTGCTTTTCAGACAGCAGTCCAGCCAAAGAGAAGGAAGTTAATGCAAACATATGAAATCCCCCAGTGCACACTTCCTCTCTTTAACTCAATGTGTTCTCTATGCTAATTACTATATTTTCAGCCCATCAGGGAGGAAGGGAGGGAGGGTCAAAGGGAGGGAGTGAGGGAGAAAAAGACAGAGCGGGAGATATGGAGAGGTTTGGTGAGAGAGAGAGAGAGAGAGAGAGAGAGAGGGGGGGGAGGAAGAGGGAGAGAGAGAGAGAGGGAGAGGGAGAGGGAGAGGGAGAGAGAGAGAGAGAGAGAGCCTGTTATCATCATTCATTTCTGCTGATCACAGCTTCACAATTAGACAAATTCCGTGATTACAGGCTCCCACCGGGGAGATCCATGGTGATTCTGTGATTACAGGCTCCCACCGGGGAGATCCATGGTGATTCTGTGATTACAGGCTCCCACCGGGGAGATCCATGGTGATTCTGTGATAACAGGCTCCCACCGGGGAGATCCATGGTGAATCTGTGATAACAGGCTCCCACCGGGGAGATCCATGGTGATTCTGTGATTAGATCAGGCTCCCACCGGGGAGATCCATGGTGATTCTGTGATTACAGGCTCCCACCGGGGAGATCCATGGTGATTCTGTGATTACAGGCTCCCACCGGGGAGATCCATGGTGATTCTGTGATTACAGGCTCCCACCGGGGAGATCCATGGTGATTCTGTGATAACAGGCTCCCACCGGGGAGATCCATGGTGATTCTGTGATTACAGGCTCCCACCGGGGAGATCCATGGTGATTCTGTGATTACAGGCTCCCACCGGGGAGATCCATGGTGATTCTGTGATTACAGGCTCCCACCGGGGAGATCCATGGTGATTCTGTGATTACAGGCTCCCACCGGGGAGATCCATGGTGATTCTGTGATTACAGGCTCCCACCGGGGAGATCCATGGTGATTCTGTGATTACAGGCTCCCACCGGGGAGATCCATGGTGATTCTGTGATTACAGGCTCCCACCGGGGAGATCCTTGGTGATTCTGTGATTACAGGCTCCCACCGGGGAGATCCATGGTGATTCTGTGATTACAGGCTCCCACCGGGGAGATCCATGGTGATTCTGTGATTACAGGCTCCCACCGGGGAGATCCATGGTGATTCTGTGATTACAGGCTCCCACCGGGGAGATCCATGGTGATTCTGTGATTACAGGCTCCCACCGGGGAGATCCATGGTGATTCTGTGATTACAGGCTCCCACCGGGGAGATCCATGGTGATTCTGTGATTACAGGCTCCCACCGGGGAGATCCATGGTGATTGTGCTCAGAGGGAATTTCCTCATCTTCTCTAGCCCAGTAACACAGTCATGCAGCCCCCTGTGTGTGTGTGTGTGTGTGTGTGTGTGTGTGTGTGTGTGTGTGTGTGTGTGTGTGTGTGTGTGTGTGTGTGTGTGTGTGTGTGTGTGTGTAGAAAGCTCATATAGTGTTCAGTCCCTAGAAAGGGTGTATCCCTTTCATCCAGTCATTCTGAACTAGAGAAAGGGTTATGTCATTTGTAGAAGTGTTCAGTTATTCTGAACTGTGTTCAGTCATTCTGTGAGGGTTATTACATAAGTGAATCACCAATAGAAAGGGTTATTACATATAGTGTTCAGTAGAAAGGGTTATTACATATAGTGTTCAGTCATTCTGAAGTAGATAAGTGTTCAGTCATTCTGAACTAGAAAGGGTTATTACATATAGTGTTCAGTCATTCTGAACTAGAAAGGGTTATTACATATAGTGTTCAGTCATTCAACTAGAAAGCCCTCTATAGTGTTCAGTCATTCTGATTTCATATAGTGTTCCGTCATTCCTAGAAGAGGTTATTACATATAGTGTTCAGTCATTCTGAACTAGGGATTACATATAGTGTTCAGTCATTCTGAACTAGAAAGGGTTATTACATATAGTGTTCAGTCATTCTGAACTAGAAAGGGTCATATAGTGTTCAGTCATTCTGAACTAGAAAGGGTTATACATATAGTGTTCAGTCATTCTGAACTAGAAAGGGTTATTACATATAGTGTTCAGTCATTCTGAACTAGAAAGGGTTATTACATATAGTGTTCAGTCATTCTGAAGTAGAAAGGGTTATTACATATAGTGTTCAGTCATTCTGAACTAGAAAGGGTTATTACATATAGTGTTCAGTCATTCTGAACTAGAAAGGGTTATTACATATAGTGTTCAGTCATTCTGAACTAGAAAGGGTTATTACATATAGTGTTCAGTCATTCTGAACTAGAAAGGGTTATTACATATAGTGAACTCATTCTGAAAGAAAGGGTTATTACATATAGTGTTCAGTCATTCTGAACTAGAAAGGGTTATTACATATAGTGTTCAGTCATTCTGAACTAGAAAGGGTTATTACATATAGTGTTCAGTCATTCTGAACTAGAAAGGGTTATTACATATAGTGTTCAGTCATTCTGAACTAGAAAGGGTTATTACATATAGTGTTCAGTCATTCTGAACTAGAAAGGGTTATTACATATAGTGTTCAGTCATTCTGAACTAGAAAGGGTTATTACATATAGTGTTCAGTCATTCTGAACTAGAAAGGGTTATTACATATAGTGTTCAGTCATTCTGAACTAGAAAGGGTTATTACATATAGTGTTCAGTCATTCTGAACTAGAAAGGGTTATTACATATAGTGTTCAGTCATTCTGAACTAGAAAGGGTTATTACATATAGTGTTCAGTCATTCTGAACTAGAAAGGGTTATTACATATAGTGTTCAGTCATTCTGAACTAGAAAGGGTTATTACATATAGTGTTCAGTCATTCTGAACTAGAAAGGGTTATTACATATAGTGTTCAGTCATTCTGAACTAGAAAGGGTTATTACATATAGTGTTCAGTCATTCTGAACTAGAAAGGGTTATTATATATAGTGTTCAGTCATTCTGAACTAGAAAGCGCCACAGCTGTTAAGGAAGATGCAGCATGAGGCTGTGAGCCACAAGATTTACTTCCTGTGTGACATATCAGTTGGGCAAGGAATTCACACAACTCACACACACACACACACATGCAGAGCAGAAATTAATAAGGGGGTGGGGGAAAAAGTGTGTGTGTGTTTGTGTGTACCATTTATACTATTTCCAAGGGTTTCTCAACATACCATCAGTATGATTTTCCAATACCGTCAATACCATTTTTTTAAATGAATTGTTATAGTGCTTTTTAAATAAAGACCTGTAGTCAACTCCTTCACGAGGTAATAGAAAAAGCAGATGGTGTTCATCATTTCACCTGCTAGTTCAGCTGTTTGAGCCTGTCCCTTGTCTTCGTTTACAAAGCAGCCCAACGAGCATGATGGGAGCTTCGGGAGGCGAGTCGCTCCTGCAGCGTAACTGAATAAGAGGTGATCAAGTTACACTTGTATGAAATTCACTAATAATTCACTAATAATGTTTGCCAGCTATATGTCTTATTGACTATTAAGTTATAAGATGTACCATATAAATTCTCTCCTACTGTGGTTGGATAACTTGCTCGTGTCAGCTAAGTGGCTAAAGTTAGCTTGCAAGATCAAGCCTCTTGGTAACAGACAACCCCCTTCTGGAATAAGAGCCCTGCTGTCTAATATTTGTTTTGTGCGCTCTGCCAACTGTGTTTTCAGATACTTGCATAATTTTACGAGTTGGGTTGTCTGTCTTAGTAGTACATGTTCACATGCGCTCGTTAGCATCGACCTAGCATCCGCTATGAGGTTTCCTTAGTACTTGTTAGCATTTACCTAGCATCCGCTATGAGGTTTCCTTAGTACTTGTTAGCATTTATCTAGCATCCGCTATGAGGTTTCCTTAGTACTTGTTAGCATTTTAGTATTCTGGTAAGTGCTGTTTTTTTTGTTGTTGTTTTTTTTACATTTGAAAATATATATAGTGCCCCTTGTGTGCACTACCGGTAATACCGTATATCTCATCCGCTATGAGGATGTTAGCACAGGCACCTTAAAACTTGTATGTAAGTGTGTTTGTGTGTGTGTACCTGTGTGTGTGTGTGTGTGTGTGTGTGTGTGTGTGTGTGTGTGTGTGTGTGTGTGTGTGTGTGTGTGTGTGTGTGTGTGTGTGTGTGTGTGTGTGTTTGCTGGTGAAAATAAAGTCAGCAGGGGACGAGTTCCACACTCCAACCCCACTGTCCAAGCCTTATTATTCTACCTTTTTCTCTACTCTTTTCCTTTGGCACGGCCGGGCTGCTAATTTTCTTTTGGCACGGCTGGGCTATTTGTGTAAGGGGTCTTGGCAGCTGTGGATCCTTCTCTTTTGCATCCTTAATTCTCTGGCATGCTGTTGCACCGTGCTACGGCATTCCCACAGAGCACTGCTCCCATATCTACTTATTCCTGCGCAGTCATTTGTTGGGAAACTGAGTTAATTAGCATCACTGTGTGTGTGTGTGTTTGTGTTTGTGTGTGTGTGTGTGTGTGTGTGTGTGTGTGTGTGTGTGTGTGTGTGTGTGTGTGTGTGTGTGTGTGTGTGTGTGTGTGTGTGTGTGTC
This sequence comes from Oncorhynchus keta, assembly GCF_023373465.1. NCBI lineage: Eukaryota > Metazoa > Chordata > Actinopteri > Salmoniformes > Salmonidae > Oncorhynchus > Oncorhynchus keta. The sequence goes on along the minus strand of NW_026290952.1, from coordinate 135,680 downwards.
CATTGTGGCCCCAGCTGTAACATGGTTAACAGAGCCAGTGAACAGAGTGCTGTAATGAGATGGGAGCTATAAGACACAGATTATCCCCTGCATTACCATACCGTCAATAAAGAAGCTCTTTCATCTGGTCATGAAACTCATTTAGCTGTCATCCTCATTTCTAACAACCTTCTAACAACCTTCTAACAACCATCTAACAACCTTCTAACAACCATCCAGGCGTTTTGATGTTACCGTAGCTAGAGCCAAAAACATCCAACCGCTGTCTGTTTGGTCTTCAGAACATCAGATGAGATAATATTTTCCATCTTTACGTCAAACCCAGTCCCCACCCATCAGTCCCCACCCATATGTTAGTATTATCTTAAGACATTTCTTAGTGGGATTTTCTCTATAGGATTTAAATCTTCAATACATTTTCTGAGGGTGCCTAAGCGATTCTAAACTCGATGCCAGCTAAACTCAACTCAACTCAATTTAGCTCAGCTCAGCTTAGCTCAGCTCAACTCAACTCAGCTCAGCTCAGCTGAAATCTAAACTCAATGAGCCAAGAAGAGTGCAGAGGTGTTCTTGGCATGGTCACGTGTTCAGGGTAAACTCAGGCCCTCAGTGATAGGCTAACCTCACATTGTCTAAATGGTGAGAAAGAGAATAATCAATCAATCCCTTGAACGTCACGCCCTTGTCAAAAGGAGCTTAACGACAACCTGGCCGAGACCACAAAGAGAAAAGCATGACGGAAGGAAGAAACCTAGAGAGGAACCTGGCTCAGAAGGGAGTGGCCATCCAATCATAAAAACACAAAGAAGAGATAGGGGCTGGATGTTTACCAAAACCCCTTTGACCACTTAATCATCGCCTGAGGAGAGGCCATCCATCCGCCCGTGGTGTGAAATTATCCTGAAATACTGCAATAAGTAAGTTAGCGTCCTTTCCTCTGAGAAGCCTGCTGGCGCAACCCAGGTCTACATCTACTAATGGGTAATCAATGGCCTCTGAAACGAAGACCCGGAGGCCGGTACACGGTTTCCTTTCTCTCTCAGCCTCAGTCTATCACTCTGTGACTTAGTGTCTGCTCTATCTCAACATACTGTATCGTTTCTCTCTCAGCCTCAGCCTATCACTCTGTGACTTAGTGTCTGCTCTATCTCAACATACTGTATCGTTTCTCTCTCAGCCTCAGCCTATCACTCTGTGACTTAGTGTCTGCTCTATCTCAACATACTGTATCGTTTCTCTCTCAGCCTCAGTCTATCACTTAGTGTCTCTGTGTCTGCTCTATCACAACATACTGTATCGTTTCTCTCTCAGCCTCAGTCTATCACTTAGTGTCTCTGTGTCTGCTCTATCACAACATACTGTATCGTTTCTCTCTCAGCCTCAGTCTATCACTTAGTGTCTCTGTGTCTGCTCTATCACAACATACTGTATCGTTTCTCTCTCAGCCTCAGTCTATCACTTAGTTTCTCTGTGTCTGCTCTATCACAACACACAGTATTGTTTCTCTCTCAGCCTCAGTCTATCACTTAGTGTCTCTGTGTCTGCTCTATCACAACACACAGTATCGTTTCTCTCTCAGCCTCAGTCTATCACTTAGTGTCTCTGTGTCTGCTCTATCACAACATGTGTGTATCGTTTCTGTGTCAGCCTGTGAGTCTATCACTTAGTTTCTCTGTGTCTGCTCTGTGTGTGTGTGTGTGTGTGTTTTGTGACACAGTATGTGTTTCTCTTCAGCCTCAGCTGGATCACTTGGAGTGGTGTCTGCTCCCATTATCACAACACACAAATTGTTTCTTCAACAGCCTCAGTCTATCAACCAAACAGCAGTCTCTGTGATCAATGTCCCATTATCAACAACACACAGTATTGTTTCAGATCTCAGCTTCATCTATCATTAGTGTCTAATTAAAGGACACAAGATCTGCTCTATCTCAACATACTGTATTGTTTCAGTTTCTTTCTCAGCCTCAGTCTATCACTTCAGTTTCTCTGTGTCTGCTCTATCACAACACTTCAACAGTATCAATTTCCCTTATCAACCACTATACAGCAGTCCAACTTAACAGATCAATGTCTTATCAACCACTCCAACTTCAACAGATCAATGTCCCATTTCTATACAGTGTCCAACTTCAACAGATGCAGCAGTCCAACTTCAACAGATCAATGTCCCATTATCAACCACTACAGTAGTTGTTTCTTCAACAGAGCCTCCCAGTATATCACTGTAGCAGTCTTCAACAGATCAATGTCCCATATCAACCACTATACAGCAGTCCAACTTCAACAGATCAATGTCCCATTATCAACCACTATACAGCAGTCCAACTTCAACAGATCAATGTCCCATTATCAACCACTATACAGTAGTCCAACTTCAACAGATCAATGTCCCATTATCAACCACTATACAGCAGTGTGTCAATGTCCCATTATCAACCACTCAGCAGTGTCAATGTCCCATTATCAACCACTGTACAGCAGTCCAACTTCATGATCAATGTCCCATTATCAACCACTATACAGCAGTCCAACTTCAACAGATCAATGTCCCATTATCAACCACTATACAGCAGTCCAACTTCAACAGATCAATGTCCCATTATCAACCACTATACAGCAGTCCAACTTCAACAGATCAATGTCCCATTATCAACCACTATACAGCAGTCCAACTTCAACAGATCAATGTCCCATTATCAACCACTATACAGCAGTCCAACTTCAACAGATCAATGTCCCATTATCAACCACTATACAGCAGTCCAACTTCAACAGATCAATGTCCCATTATCAACCACTATACAGCAGTCCAACTTCAACAGATCACACCATTTAAGGTTGAATACAATGTTCATCAACCCTTCAAGAAGTGTGGACAAAAGGAGACACATACCTCAATGAAACATGTACAACTGTGCTGTGACTGCTGTGAGTAGACTGGATGCCAAATGAGCATGTTAAAGTGTGTTGAGGATCTTTGTCCTGACTAGAGGATGGGCTATGTGATGACTCAACATGGACTTTATGTACCATATACTGTACCAGCAGATATATGTTATGGTTCTGTTTACCGTAAGGCTCCAGAAACAGGAGATAGGCTCCTGACCTATGGGCTGTTCTGAGTCAGGCGAGGCATGCTTACTGTGACTCATACCAACAATATGCATTAGATTTTCATCTGATATTCAATGTAATATTCTCTACCTGCCACTCAGTCATTTTCTATGTAAACGCAAACAAGATCTCTCTAACATGATATTATCTCTCTCCCTCTCTTCCCTCTCTCTCCTCTCTTCTCTCCCTTCTCTCTCTTTCCTTTCTCTCCCCTCTTCTCTCCCTTCTCTCTCTCAATCTCTCTCTCTTTCTCTCCTCTCTCTCCTCTTCTCTCTCTATCTCTTCCTTCTGTCTCTCTCTTAATCTCCTCTTCCTTATGTCTCTCTCTCTCTCTCTCTCTCTCTCTCTCTCTCTCTCTCTCTCTCTCTCTCTCTCTTCTCTCTCTCTCTTCTCTCTCTCTCTCTCTCTCTCTCTCTCTCTCCTCTCTCTCTCTCTCTTCTCTCTCTCTCTCTTCTCTCTCTCTCTCTCTCTCTCTCTCTCTCTCTCTCTCTCTCTCTCTCTCTCTCTTTCTCTCCTCTCTTCTCTCTCTCTCTCTCTCTCTCTCTCTCTCTCTCTCTCTCTCTCTCTCTCTCTCTCTCCTCTCTTCTCTCTCTCTCTCTCCTCTCTTCTCTCTCTCTCTCTCTCTCTTCTCTCTCTATCTCCTCTCTTCCTTCTGTCTCTCTCTCTATCTCCTCTTCGTTCTCTCTCTCTCTCTCAATTAAATTAAATTCAGTTCAAGGGCTTTATTGCCAAAGCAAGTGAAGAAGATAATAAACAAAAGTGAAATAAACAATAAAAATGAACAGTAAACATTACACTCACAGAAGTTCCAAAATAATATAGACATTTCAAATGTCACATTATGTATATATACAGTGTTGTAAATATGTGCAAATAGTCAAAGTACAAACGGGAAAATAAATAAGCATTTATATGGGTTGTATTTACATTGGTGTTTGTTCTTCACTGGTTGCCCTTTTATTGTGGCAACAGGTCACAAATCTTGCTGCTGTGATGTGATGGTATTTCACCCAGTAGATATGGGAGTTTAGCAAAATTGGATTTGTTTTCGAATTCTTTGGGAAATATGTGTCTCTAATAATGTCTCTCTCTCTCTCTCTCTCTCTCTCTCTCTTCCAGGTAATGCACTTATCTCAACCTTTCCCTCCCCTCCACATGTGTGTTCGCAGACGCAGCTGCATCAGTGATGAGTAATGTGTGGCTTATTGATCTTGTTTGTGTGATCATTATGGATGATGTTCATATGGTGGATTATTGTGATCATTATGGATGATGTTCATATGGTGGATTATTGTGATCATTATGGATGATGTTCATATGGTGGATTATTGTGATCATTATGGATGATGTTCATATGGTGGATTATTGTGATCATTATGGATGATGTTCATATGGTGGATTATTGTGATCATTATGGATGATGTTCATATGGTGGATTATTGTGATCATTATGGATGATGTTCATATGGTGGATTATCAATATGTGATCATTATGGATGATGTTCATATGGTGGATTATTGTGATCATTATGGATGATGTTCATATTGGATTATTGTGATCATTATGGATGATGTTCATATGGTGGATTATTGTGATCATTATGGATGATGTTCATATGGTGGATTATTGTGATCATTATGGATGATGTTCATATGGTGGATTATTCCCTGTGTGTCATAATTGATGGGGATACAATGGCTTATTTAGTGTTGCATTATGTGTGTGTTTACTGGAAGGCAAACTGAAAAGCTAGGTATAGTAGGTGGGATTTGGTGTGTGTGTGTGTGTGTGTGTGTGTGTGTGTGTGTGTGTGTGTGTGTGTGTGTGTGTGTGTGTGTGTGTGCGTGCGTGCGTGCGTGCGTGCGTGCGTGCGTGCGTGCGTGCGTGCGTGCGTGACTCGGGGGCACTGCCGGTGCGTGTTCCAGCTTGATGCAGAGTCATCGTGGCTGCTTCCCTATCTGTCCCCAGGCATAGACAGAGAGCTGTGTGTGGGGGCAGGTGCACAGTTGAACAGTTGAAAAGTAGTTGAACAGTTGAACGGAAGTGGGTTGTTTATCTCAAATAGCTTAGTCTTTTCCCAATCACAGCAGAACTTAGTGCCCAATCCCACCCAACCCTAGTCCTTACAACCCCTAGCCCCTACCCCCGAGCCCCTAACCTCTACCCCCTACCCCTAAACTCTACCCCCTACCCCTAACCTCTGCCCCCTACCCTGTATCCCCTACCCCCTAGCGCCTACCCCCTAGGCACCTGTGTAGATCTGAGAGAACTGGATAGGTGTGAGCATAATAGTGACAATTGCACCTAGTCGATCGATGGGCACAGTAGAGCTGTAACCATATTCATTACCGATCTAATCCAAATCTGGACTGGCTCAGAAATGAGACACACTGAACGTGTCCAAATACCCAGTGTTGCATACTAAATAGTAGGCATTTTGGGCACGTGAAATACAATTTGATGTTACACAAATGTTACATGCTTTAATACCAGGATGTCTTACTCATGGTTGGCTTTGTCATCTGTACTGAATGTTACTGGGAGGAGATAGTGTCTTTTCACACCCAGGTGTGTTTGACAACATACTGGTAAACTGAATAGACATACTCTGTGGATAATGGCGGGTAACAAGGTGGATCAGATGAATCCTTCTTAGTATGGATGAGTAGTAGGTTGATAGTTGTTGCTGACGGATATCTATTTACTAAACAGAACGTTCAAAATAGTATGTGAACAATTGTGAAGAAGTAATGTTGTTACCATTTTGGACACAGTATTGATAATGTTATTATTTTGTGAATGTTGTTTTATACTAATACTGGCATATGTTGTTACTGTTATACTGACTCTGTTGTTACTGTTGTTACTGTGATGACTCTGTTGTTACTGTTATACTGATAGTGTTGTTACTGTTGTTACTGTTGTTACTGTTGTGTTACTGTTGTTACTGTTGTTACTGTTATACTGATACTGTTGTTACTGTTGTTACTGTTATACTGATACTGTTGTTACTGATACTGTTGTTACTGTTGTTACTGTTATGTTACTGTTGTTACTGTTATACTGATACTGTTTACTGTTATACTGATGTTATACTGATACTGTTGTTACTGTTATACTGATACTGTTGTTACTGTTGTGATACTGTTGTTACTGTTGTTACTGTTATACTGATACTGTTGTTACTGTTATACTGTTGCTGTTGTTACTGTTATACTGATACTGTTGTTACTGTTACTTACTGTTATACTGTTATACTGTTGTTACTGTTGTTACTGTTATACTGATACTGTTGTTACTGTTGTTACTGTTATACTGATACTGTTGTTACTGTTATACTGATACTGTTGTTACTGTTGTTACTGTTATACTGATACTGTTGTTACTGTTATACTGATACTGTTATTACTGTTGTTACTGTTGTTACTGTTATACTGATACTGTTATTACTGTTTACTGTTGTTACTGTTTGTTACTGTTATACTGATACTGTTGTTACTGTTATACTGTTACTGTTATACTGATACTGTTGTTACTGTTGTTACTGTTATACTGATACTGTTGTTACTGTTGTTACTGTTATACTGATACTGTTGTTACTGTTACTGTTATACTGTTATACTGTTGTTACTGTTACTGTTGTTACTGTTATACTGATTACTGTTGTTACTGTTATTACTGTTGTTACTGTTACTGATACTGTTACTGTTATACTGATACTGTTGTTACTGTTATACTGATACTGTTGTTACTGTTATACTGTTACTGTTGTTACTGTTGTTACTGATACTGATACTGTTGTTGTTGTTACTGTTATACTGATACTGTTGTTACTGTTATACTGATACTGTTGTTACTGTTATACTGATACTGTTGTTACTGTTATACTTACTGTTGTTACTGTTATACTGATACTGTTGTTACTGTTATACTGATACTGTTGTTACTGTTGTTACTGTTAACTGTTGTTACTGTTGTTACTGTTATACTGATACTGTTGTTACTGTTATACTGATACTGTTGTTACTGTTGTTACTGTTATACTGATACTGTTGTTACTGTTATTACTGTTGTTACTGTTGTTACTGTTGTTACTGTTATACTGATGTTACTGTTGTTACTGTTGTTGACTGTTGTTACTGTTATACTGATACTGTTGTTACTGTTGTTACTGTTATACTGATAGTGTTGTTACTGTTGTTACTGTTGTTACTGTTGTTACTGTTATACTGATACTGTTGTTACTGTTGTTAATGTTATACTGATACTGTTGTTACTGTTGTACTGATACTGTTGTTACTGTTGTTAATGTTATACTGATACTGTTGTTACTGTTGTTAATGTTATACTGATACTGTTGTTACTGTTATACTGATACTGTTGTTACTGTTATACTGATAGTGTTGTTACTGTTGTTACTGTTGTTACTGTTGTTACTGTTGTTACTGTTATACTGATACTGTTGTTACTGTTGTTACTGTTATACTGATACTGTTGTTACTGTTGTTACTGTTATACTGATACTGTTGTTACTGTTACTGTTGTTACTGTTATACTGATACTGTTGTTACTGTTATACTGATACTGTTGTTACTGTTATACTGATACTGTTGTTACTGTTGTTGTTGTTACTGTTATACTGATACTGTTGTTACTGTTGTTGTTGTTACTGTTACTGATACTGTTGTTACTGTTATACTGATACTGTTGTTACTGTTATACTGATACTGTTGTTACTGTTATACTGATACTGTTGTTGTTACTGATACTGTTGTTACTGTTATACTGATACTGTTGTTACTGTTGTTACTGTTGTTACTGTTATACTGATACTGTTGTTACTGTTATACTGATACTGTTGTTACTGTTATACTGATACTGTTGTTACTGTTGTTACTGTTGTTACTGTTATACTGATAGTGTTGTTACTGTTATACTGATACTGTTGTTACTGTTATACTGATACTGTTGTTACTGTTATACTGATACTGTTGTTACTGTTATACTGATACTGTTGTTACTGTTATACTGATACTGGTGTTACTGTTGTTACTGTTATACTGTATACTGATTACTGTTGTTACTGTTATGTGATACTGTTGTTACTGTTATACTGTTACTGTTATACTGATACTGTTGTTACTGTTATACTGATACTGTTGTTACTGTTGTTACTGTTATACTGATACTGTTGTTATACTGTTGTTGTTACTGTTATACTGATACTGTTGTTACTGTTATACTGATACTGTTGTTACTGTTGTTACTGTTATACTGATACTGTTGTTACTGTTATACTGATACTGTTGTTACTGTTGTTACTGTTATACTGTTGTTACTATACTGTTGTTACTGTTATACTGATACTGTTGTTACTGTTATACTGATACTGTTGTTACTGTTATACTGATACTGTTGTTACTGTTATACTGATACTGTTGTTACTGTTATACTGACTGTTGTTACTGTTGTTACTGTTACTGTTATACTGTTACTGTTATACTGATACTGTTGTTACTGTTATACTGATACTGTTGTTACTGTTATACTGTTGTTACTGTTATACTGATACTGTTGTTACTGTTGTTACTGTTATACTGATACTGTTGTTACTGTTATACTGTTACTGTTGTTACTGTTGTTACTGATACTGTTGTTACTGTTATACTGATACTGTTGTTACTGTTATACTGATACTGTTGTTACTGTTATACTGATACTGTTGTTACTGATACTGTTGTTACTGTTATACTGATACTGTTGTTACTGTTGTTACTGTTGTTACTGTTATACTGATAGTGTTGTTACTGTTGTTACTGTTGTTACTGTTGTTACTGTTATACTGATACTGTTGTTACTGTTATACTGATACTGTTGTTACTGTTGTTACTGTTATACTGATACTGTTGTTACTGTTGTTACTGTTATACTGATACTGTTGTTACTGTTATACTGATACTGTTGTTACTGTTATACTGATAGTGTTGTTACTGTTGTTACTGTTGTTACTGTTGTTACTGTTATACTGATACTGTTGTTACTGTTGTTACTGTTGTTACTGTTATACTGATACTGTTGTTACTGTTGTTACTGTTGTTACTGTTGTTACTGTTATACTGATACTGTTGTTACTGTTGTTACTGTTGTTACTGTTATACTGATACTGTTGTTACTGTTATACTGATACTGTTGTTACTGTTATACTGATACTGTTGTTACTGTTATACTGATACTGTTGTTACTGTTGTTACTGTTATACTGATACTGTTGTTACTGTTGTTACTGTTATACTGATACTGTTGTTACTGTTATACTGATACTGTTGTTACTGTTATACTGATACTGTTGTTACTGTTATACTGATACTGTTGTTACTGTTATACTGTTACTGTTATACTGATACTGTTGTTACTGTTATACTGATACTGTTGTTACTGTTATACTGATACTGTTGTTACTGTTATACTGATACTGTTGTTACTGTTATACTGATACTGTTGTTACTGTTATACTGATACTGTTGTTGTTGTTACTGTTGTTACTGTTATACTGATACTGTTGTTACTGTTATGCTGATACTGTTGTTACTGTTATACTGATACTGTTGTTACTGTTATACTGATAGTGTTGTTACTGTTGTTACTGTTGTTACTGTTGTTACTGTTATACTGATACTGTTGTTACTGTTGTTAATGTTATACTGATACTGTTGTTACTGTTGTTACTGTTATACTGATACTGTTGTTACTGTTGATACTGTTGTTACTGTTATACTGATACTGTTGTTACTGTTGTTACTGTTGTTACTGTTATACTGATAGTGTTGTTACTGTTGTTACTGTTGTTACTGTTGTTACTGTTATACTGATACTGTTGTTACTGTTATACTGATACTGTTGTTACTGTTGTTACTGTTATACTGATACTGTTGTTACTGTTGTTACTGTTATACTGATACTGTTGTTACTGTTATACTGATACTGTTGTTACTGTTGTTACTGTTGTTACTGTTATACTGATACTGTTGTTACTGTTATACTGATACTGTTGTTTATACTGTTGTTACTGTTATACTGATACTGTTGTTACTGTTATACTGATACTGTTGTTACTGTTGTTACTGTTGTTACTGTTATACTGATGTTTACTGTTATACTGATACTGTTGTTACTGTTATACTGATACTGTTGTTACTGTTATACTGATACTGTTGTTACTGTTGTTACTGTTGTTACTGTTGTTACTGTTGTTACTGTTATACTGATACTGTTGTTACTGTTATACTGATACTGTTGTTACTGTTATACTGATACTGTTGTTACTGTTGTTACTGTTGTTACTGTTGTTACTGTTGTTACTGTTATACTGATACTGTTGTTACTGTTATACTGATACTGTTGTTACTGTTGTTACTGTTATACTGATACTGTTGTTACTGTTATACTGATACTGTTGTTACTGTTATACTGATACTGTTGTTACTGTTATACTGATACTGTTGTTACTGTTATACTGATACTGTTGTTACTGTTGTTACTGTTATACTGATACTGTTGTTACTGTTATACTGATACTGTTGTTACTGTTATACTGATACTGTTGTTACTGTTATACTGATACTGTTGTTACTGTTGTTACTGTTATACTGATACTGTTGTTACTGTTATACTGATACTGTTGTTACTGTTATACTGATACTGTTGTTACTGTTATACTGATACTGTTGTTACTGTTATACTGATACTGTTGTTACTACTGTTGTTACTGTTATACTGATACTGTTGTTACTGTTATACTGATAGTGTTGTTACTGTTGTTACTGTTGTTACTGTTGTTACTGTTATACTGATACTGTTGTTACTGTTATACTGATACTGTTGTTACTGTTGTTACTGTTATACTGATACTGTTGTTACTGTTATACTGATACTGTTGTTACTGTTATACTGATACTGTTGTTACTGTTATACTGATACTGTTGTTACTGTTGTTACTGTTATACTGATACTGTTGTTACTGTTGTTACTGTTATACTGATACTGTTGTTACTGTTGTTACTGTTATACTGATACTGTTGTTACTGTTATACTGATACTGTTGTTACTGTTATACTGATACTGTTGTTACTGTTGTTACTGTTATACTGATACTGTTGTTACTGTTATACTGATACTGTTGTTACTGTTGTTACTGTTATACTGATACTGTTGTTACTGTTATACTGATACTGTTGTTACTGTTGTTACTGTTATACTGATACTGTTGTTACTGTTATACTGATACTGTTGTTACTGTTGTTACTGTTGTTACTGTTGTACTGATAGTGTAATCCAACCCACCACTACTCCACAGACCAAATGGTCCTTGTGTTTTGCTAAAGCTGCTACTATATCTAATGAAGGAGTCCTACTCTACTTTGACCTCTCTTTCCCCTGTGCACATATGACAAATTAATTACCAGGAAAACGTTTTAACCTCCCCCTCGCACTCTTTTTTACTTTAATTGGCTAATTATGAAACCATCCAGTCCCACTCAGCGCTTAGCAGGTTTGACGGGTTGATAGTGGCTCAATCTACCGAGGTGGTCTCTCTCTCTCTCTCTCTCTCTCTCTCTCTCTCTCTCTCTCTCTCTCTCTCTCTCTCTCTCTCTCTCTCTCTCTCTCTCTCTCTCTCTCTCTCTCTCTCTCTCTCTCTCTCTCTCTCTCTCTCTCTCTCTCTCCCTCTCCCTCTCCCTCTCCCTCTCTCTCTCTCTCACACACACAGAAACAGAGACGGCTGCACAGGAGCACACACGGACAGGCTTGAGAACAGTGCGGTGCACACAACACCCACATGGAAGCAGGCCCCACACACACACACACACACACACACACACACACGGACAGGCACAACACACACACACACATGGACACACACACACACACACACACACACACACACACACACACACACACACACACACACAGACACACACACACACACACACACACACACGCACACACACACACACACACACACACACACACACACACAGACACACGCACACAGACACGCACAGACACACACACACACACACACACAGACACACACACACACACACACACACACACACACACACACACACACACACACACACACACACACACACACACACACACACACACACACACACACACACACACACACACACAGACAGTGTCATTAGCTACGCAACATTTAACACTGACTCCCCGTTTGGACCTCGGGTGTCCCTCGTCATCAACGCCAGGTCACACTGAGGAAGGTTAAAGGCCAGAGTTCATTGTCAGGTCATCGTCAGTTCACCATGTCATTCCTGTCAACTCTATGGTCTACTCACTGTCCGCAGCCAGCTGTTGTTGGAACTTGTATTTCAATCCATTTAACTGGCCTAGTGCCAGATCTGTTTGGCATGACAATGACCATGGGAGACAACCAGATATGGGACCAGGCTGGCGAGTTTTAACTACTAACATATGTAAATGTATGTAAATAGGACCAGACACATTAGCTGCATGAATCTGTATGACACATGGTAAAACAATGTGACATTGAGACTCACTGTAACAGAACGTTGATAAATGTCCTACCTGTTCCTCTGCAGCTCTTTAGAAGGGTCCTGGCTATTAACAAATGGTACCAGAAGAAGCACAGGCCATAGCTTCATGGACAGTGTCTCAACATTCTCATAGAGTCCTTAGGAACCAATGAATACACTGCTTTTGTCAGAAGGACACGAATGCCAGAGAGAGAGAGCGAGGGTCGTGGGGTGAGACAGGGATGCAGCTTAAGCCCCACCCTCTTCAACATATATATCAACAAATTGGTGCAGGCACTAGAAAAGTCTGCAGCAGTCAAATGTCTACTGTTTGCTGAGGATCTGGGGCTTCTGTCACCAACCAAGGAGGGCCTACAGAAGCACCTAGATCTTCTGCACAGATTCTGTCAGACCTGGGCCCTGACAGTAAATCTCAGTAAGACCAAAATAATGGTGTTCCAAAAAAGGTCCAGTCACCAGGAACACAAATACAAATTCCATCTAGACACCGTTGCCTTAGAGCACACAAAAAACTATACATACCTTGGCCTCAACATCAGCGCCACAGGTAACTTCCACAAAGCTGTGAACAATCTGCGAGACAAGGCAAGAAGGGCATTCTATGCCATCAAAAGGAACATAAAATTCAACATACCAATTAGGATCTGGCAAAAAAATCTTGAATCAGTCATAGAACCCATTGCCCTTTATGGCTGTGAGGTCTGGGGTCCGCTCACCAACCAAGATTTCACAAAATGGGACTAACACCAAATTGAGACTCTGCATGCAGAATTCTGCAAAAATATCCTCCGTGTACAACGTAGAACACCAAATAATTCACGCAGAGCAGAATTAGGCCGATACCCACTAATGATCAAAATCCAGAAAAGAGCCGTTAAATTCTACAACCACCTAAAAGGAAGCGATTCCCAAACCTTCCATCCTTACCTTCTACAACAATATTTTTCTGCTTGATAACAAATCCATCACCTACAGAGCGATGAACCTGGAGAAGAGTCCCCTAAAGCAAGCTGGTCCTGGGGCTCTGTTCACAAACACAAACACACCCCACAGAGCCCCAGGACAGCAGCACAATTAGACCCAACCAAATCATGAGAAAACAAAAATATAATTACTTGACACATTGGAAAGAATTAACAAAAAAACAGAGCAAACTAGAATGCTATTTGGCCCTAAACAGAGAGTACACAGTGGCAGAATTCCTGACCACTGTGACTGACCCAAAATTAAGGAAAGCTTGCTTTGGCAATGTTGACTTCTTTTTCCCATGTCAATAAAGTCCTTAAATTGATGGATTTGAAAGAGAGAGCTGTACTATTGGTCTAACTAGCTTTCTCATTGGTCTAACTGGCTTTCTTATTGGTCTAACTAGCTTTCTCATTGGTCTAACTAGCTTTCTTATTGGTCTAACTCACTTTCTCATTGGTCTAACTAGCGTTCTTATTGGTCTAACTGGCTTTCTTATTGGTCTAACTAGCTTTCTCATTGGTCTAACTAGCTTTCTTATTGGTCTAACTCACTTTCTTATTGGTCTAACTAGCGTTCTTATTGGTCTAACAATCTTTCTTATTGGTCTAACTAGCTTTCTTATTGGTCTAACTAGCTTTCTCATTGGTCTAACTAGCTTTCTTATTGGTCTAACTCACTTTCTTATTGGTCTAACAATCTTTCTTATTGGTCTAACTAGCTTTCTTATTGGTCTAACTGGCTTTCTTATTGGTCTAACTAGCTTTCTCATTGGTCTAACTCACTTTCTTATTGGTCTAACTAGCTTTCTTATTGGTCTAACAATCTTTCTTATTGGTCTAACTAGCTTTCTTATTGGTCTAACAAGCTTTCTTATTGGTCTATCTAGCTTTCTTATTGGTCTAACTAACTTTCTTATTGGTCTAACTAGCTTTCTTATTGGTCTAACAAGCTTTCTCATTGGTCTAACTAGCTTTCTTATTGGTCTAACTAGCTTTCTTATTGGTCTAACTAGCTTTCTGATTGGTCTAACTAGCTTTCTTATTGGTCTAACTAGCTTCCTTATTGGTCTATCTAGCTTTCTTATTGGTCTAACTAGCTTTCTTATTGGTCTAACTAGCTTTCTTATTGGTCTAACTAGCTTTCTTATTGGTCTAACTAGCTTTCTTATTGGTCTAACTAGCTTTCTTATTGGTCTAACTAGCTTTCTTATTGGTCTAACTAGCTTCCTTATTGGTCTATCTAGCTTTCTTATTGGTCTAACAAGCTTTCTTATTGGTCTATCTAGCTTTCTTATTGGTCTAACAAGCTTTCTTATTGGTCTAACAAGCTTTCTTATTGGTCTATCTAGCTTTCTTATTGGTCTAACAAGCTTTCTTATTGGTCTAACTAGCTTTCTTATTGGTCTAACTAGCTTCCTTATTGGTCTATCTAGCTTTCTTATTGGTCTAACAAGCTTTCTTATTGGTCTAACTAGCTTTCTTATTGGTCTAACTAGCTTCCTTATTGGTCTATCTAGCTTTCTTATTGGTCTAACAAGCTTTCTTATTGGTCTAACTAGCTTTCTTATTGGTCCAACTAGCTTTCTTATTGGTCTAACTAGCTTTCTTATTGGTCTAACTAGCTTTCTTATTGGTCTAACTAGCTTTCTTATTGGTCTAACTAGCTTTCTTATTGGTCTACCTAGCTTCCTTATTGGTCTTTCTAGCTTCCCGCCGACGAGGCCAAAACTCCATCCCACGAAGACAGGCTGCACTTTCAGGCTATCTTTTAAAACTGCTTTTACACTTCTACTTTCTTCACCAATTCATGGGGATGTATATTCATTCCAAGTCAAAGGAGAGATGTTGAATAAAAGAGATTGGGACCCTAAGGACAATAAAGAATGGAGGGAGAGAGCAGCAGTGGAGGAGGGAAGGAAGGAGTAGAGGAGGGAAGGAGGAGAAGAGGAGGGAAGGTGGAGAGTAGGGCAGGGAAGGAGGAGGAGGAGGAGAGGAGGAGAGGAGGGAAGGAGGAGAGGAGTAGGGAAGGAGGAGAGGAGGAGAGGAAGGTAGGAGGAAAGGAGGAGTAGAGCAGGGAAGGAGGAGAAGTGGAGGGAAGGAGGAGTAGAGCAGGGAAGGAGGACAGGAGGAGGAGAGGAGAGGAGAGGAGAGGAGAGGAGAAGAGAGGATGTTAGGAGGAGAGGAAGAGAGGAGGAGAGGAGGTTAGGAGGAGAGGAAGAGAGGAGGAGAGGAGGTTAGGAGGAGAGGAAGAGAGGAGGAGAGGAGGTTAGGAGGAGAGGAAGAGAGGAGGAGAGGAGGTTAGGAGGAGAGGAAGAGAGGAGGAGAGGAGGTTAGGAGGAGAGGAAGAGAGGAGGAGAGACAAAGGAGGAAAAGTAATAGTGAGGAGATGTTTTCCGAGGCTCATTCTGTGCTGATGGAGCTCCTCCTCTGGCAGTGAGAGAGCCTGAGTGGAATCACTGATGAGCTGTCCTCCCCACAGCAGCAGTCTGGCAGCGTTATGGCAGGAGAATGTTAACGTCCAGTAAAAAGAGGACACTAGTTGAACATTGCCCTGTCATCAGCCATGAGAAGTGCAGAACAGTCATACTTGTGGCAACTGTAGCTGTACCTCTGTGTTTAGAGGGACTCATTTCTCTTTATTTTTCTCTCTACTCCATCTCTCTGCCCCTCTCTTCCCTCTCTCTCTCTCTCTCTGCCCCTCTCTTTCCTCTCTCTCTCTCTCTCTCTCTCTCCTCTCTCTCTCTCTCTCTCTCTCTCTGCCCCTCTCTTTCCTCTCTCTCTCTCTCTCTCTCTCTCTCTCTCTCTCTCTCTCTCTCTCTCTCTCTCTCTCTCTCTCCCTCTCTCTCTCTCTCCCCCTCTCTCTCCCCTCTCTCTCTCTCTCTCTCTCTCTCTCTCTCTCTCTCTCTCTCTCGCTCGCGTGCGCACTCACGCACGCATAAACACACACACATACACAAGCAGGCACGCACGCATAAACACACACATACACAGACACACAAGCAGGCATGCACACATAAACACACACACACAAGCAGGCATGCACGCATAAACACACACACACAAGCAGGCACGCACGCATAAACAAAGTCTCCTAACACACTCCTCATACACACACTCCCCATGCACACTACCCACACACACTGTCAGAAATCCCCTTACCCCAATTACACACAGAACTTCTGATGCCTCGAAAGCTAATGCAGAAGGGATTCCTTAGACATCCTGGACACGTGTACTGCATACACACACACACACACACACACACACACACACACACACACACACACACACACACACACACACACACACACACACACACACACACACACACACACACACACACACACACACACACACACACACACACACACACACACAAGCACACACACACATGCAAGCACACATGCAAGCACACACACACACACACACACACACACACACACACACACACACACACACACACACACACACACACACACACACACACACACACACACACACACACACACACACACACACACACACACACACACACACACACACACACACACACACACACACACACACAGGAATGCATCTGCTGGCCAGTTAAAAGTCCTGTTTGTGGATGCACATCAATATGAATGAACACGCCAAGGCTTTGGACTGTGTTTGTACAGTAGATTCCTTGCTTTCCTGGGGGAACCCAACCAGTGGAGGGGTGGAGGGATGGAGGGTAGGCGGGGGGGTATATTTGCCCTCTTAGGGAGGGAGGGAGGGAGGAATGAAAGGCAGCCAGTGTATGCTTCCAGTCCTCTGCTTCTCTCTTCCCTCCTTCTCTACCCCTGAGGAGAGCAGTGAGCTGCAGCCTGATTAGCACTCTCTCCATCTCTCATTCCCTCCATCTCTCCTTCCTCTCCTCCACTCCTTCAGACACAGCCACTCCATTCACAGCAGCACATAATCAGTCCCTTTCTCCTGGTCCTGTCACTAACACAAGGTCAGGCCTCAGTGTTTCTGCTCTGTGGAGACCAGCCTAAAGAGGCTAATGTTAAGCTCTGTGCTCAGGGAGACATTTCTCTCCAACTCATTTTGTATTCAGATTTACTGAAGGACCATGAGGATCACGTTACAAACATGTCCCTGACCTCCGTAAAAACAATGTGTGTGGGGTCGGGGGGTGAGTGTGTGTGTGTGTGTGTGTGTGTGTGTGTGTGTGTGTGTGTTGTTTGTGTGTGTGTTTGTGTTGTTTGTGCTCACTTATGTGTTTGCATGCATGTACTGTATATGTGTGTATATGCCCAGTTGTGTTGGAACAATGGTTTTCCAGTCTGTGCCTGGCCCCATGGTAAGCAGTGTCAAGCACAGTCCTGCCTCCTAGAAGCAGTGAACAGCTGATAGATTTCACAGGACAGTGGTCATTCACTGCCTAGCTAGCCCAACCCCAGAGGATGTCTGGGTAACCTGCCTTGGTGTTAACAGCATGGTTTACACTGAACAACTTCAGAGAGAGAGATAGAGAGAGATGGAAGAGAGCAAGAGAGAGAGACAGAGAGATGGAAGAGAGAGAGAGGAGGAGTGAGAAAAGGAGAGAGATGGGAGACAGAGGAGGAGAGAGAGAGAGAGAGAGAGAGAGGGAGATGGGAGAGAGAAGGAAGATAGAGAGCAAGAGAGAGAGAGAAGAGGAGAGAGAGAGAGGAGGAGAGAGAGAGCGAGGGGAGGAGGGAGAGAGAGGAGCAGAGAGAGGAGAGAGACAGATTGGAGTTAACAGAGAGCAGGACAGAGAGAATGGAGAGACAGATTGGAGTTTATAGAGAGCAGGACAGAGAGAGTGGAGAGACAGATTGGAGTTTATAGAGAGCAGGACAGAGAGAGTGGAGAGACAGATTGGAGTTTATAGAGAGCAGGACAGAGAGAGTGGAGAGACAGATTGGAGTTTATAGAGAGCAGGACAGAGAGAATGGAGAGACAGATTGGAGTTTATAGAGAGCAGGACAGAGGAGACAGATTGGAGTTTATAGAGAGCAGGACAGAGAGAATGGAGAGACAGATTGGAGTTTATAGAGAGCAGGACAGAGAGAGTGGAGAGACAGATTGGAGTTTATAGAGAGCAGGACAGAGAGAGTAGAGAGACAGATTGGAGTTAACAGAGAGCAGGACAGAGAGAGTGGAGAGACAGATTGGAGTTTATAGAGAGCAGGACAGAGAGAGTGGAGAGACAGATTGGAGTTTATAGAGGACAGAGAGAGGACAGTTTATAGAGAGCAGGACAGAGAGTGGAGAGACAGATTGGAGTTTATAGAGAGCAGGACAGAGAGAGTGGAGAGACAGATTGGAGTTTATAGAGAGCAGGACAGAGAGAGTTAGACAGATTGGAGTTTATAGAGAGCAGGACAGAGAGAGTGGAGAGACAGATTGGAGTTTATAGAGAGCAGGACAGAGAGAGTGGAGAGACAGATTGGAGTTTATAGAGAGCAGGACAGAGAGAGTGGAGAGACAGATTGGAGTTAACAGAGAGCAGGACAGAGAGAGTGGAGAGACAGATTGGAGTTTATAGAGAGCAGGACAGAGAGAGTAGAGAGATAGATTGGAGTTTATAGAGAGCAGGACAGAGAGAGTGGAGAGACAGATTGGAGTTAACAGAGAGCAGGACAGAGAGAGTGGAGAGACAGATTGGAGTTTATAGAGAGCAGGACAGAGAGAGTGGAGAGACAGATTGGAGTTTATCGAGAGCAGGACAGAGAGAGTAGAGAGACAGATTGGAGTTAACAGAGAGCAGGACAGAGAGAGTGGAGAGACAGATTGGAGTTTATAGAGAGCAGGACAGAGAGAGTGGAGAGACAGATTGGAGTTTATAGAGAGCAGGACAGAGAGAGTGGAGAGACAGATTGGAGTTAACAGAGAGCAGGACAGAGAGAGTGGAGAGACAGATTGGAGTTTATAGAGAGCAGGACAGAGAGAGTGGAGAGACAGATTGGAGTTTATAGAGAGCAGGACAGAGAGAGTGGAGAGACAGATTGGAGTTTATAGAGAGCAGGACAGAGAGAGTGGAGAGACAGATTGGAGTTTATAGAGAGCAGGACAGAGAGAGTGGAGAGACAGATTGGAGTTAACAGAGAGCAGGACAGAGAGAGTGGAGAGACAGATTGGAGTTTATAGAGAGCAGGACAGAGAGAGTAGAGAGACAGATTGGAGTTTATAGAGAGCAGGACAGAGAGAGTGGAGAGACAGATTGGAGTTTATAGAGAGCAGGACAGAGAGAGTGGAGAGACAGATTGGAGTTTATAGAGAGCAGGACAGAGAGAGTAGAGAGACAGATTGGAGTTTATAGAGAGCAGGACAGAGAGAGTAGAGAGACAGATTGGAGTTAACAGAGAGCAGGACAGAGAGAGTGGAGAGACAGATTGGAGTTTATAGAGAGCAGGACAGAGAGAGTAGAGAGACAGATTGGAGTTTATAGAGAGCAGGACAGAGAGAGTGGAGAGACAGATTGGAGTTAACAGAGAGCAGGACAGAGAGAGTGGAGAGACAGATTGGAGTTTATAGAGAGCAGGACATAGAGAGTGGAGAGACAGATTGGAGTTTATAGAGAGCAGGACAGAGAGAGTAGAGAGACAGATTGGAGTTTATAGAGAGCAGGACAGAGAGAATGGAGAGACAGATTGGAGTTTATAGAGAGCAGGACAGAGAGAATAGAGAGACAGATTGGAGTTTATAGAGAGCAGGACAGAGAGAATAGAGAGACAGATTGGAGTTTATAGAGAGCAGGACAGAGAGAATAGAGAGACAGATTGGAGTTTATAGAGAGCAGGACAGAGAGAGTGGAGAGACAGATTGGAGTTTATAGAGAGCAGGACAGAGAGAGTAGAGAGACAGATTGGAGTTTATAGAGAGCAGGACAGAGAGAATAGAGACAGATTGGAGTTTATAGAGAGCAGGACAGAGAGAGTAGAGAGACAGATTGGAGTTTATAGACAGAGCAGGACAGAGAGAATAGAGAGACAGATTGGAGTTAACAGAGAGCAGGACAGAGAGAAT
>NW_026290952.1:82500-105000 GCF_023373465.1 Oncorhynchus keta | reverse complement strand
TATATTCTTTCCATGTGTATTGCAGGTGTACCTAAACTGCACTTTGAGTGTGGTGTGTGTGTGTTTGTTTGTGTGTGTGTGAGTGAGCTCCAGGGTCTTAGCTCAGTGTGAGTCTGCATCACTGTCCTGCTGTCTCCCTCTCTCACTGAGCTCTACAGGGCTTGGCTTAGTGGACACACACACACACACACACACACACGCGCACGCGCGCACACACACACACACACACACACACACACACACACACACACACACACACACACACACACACACACACACACATACAGTGAGGAGAACAAGTATTTCATACACTGCCGATTTTGCAGGTTTTCCTACTTACAAAGCATGTAGTCTGTCATTTTGTATCATAGGTACACTGCAACTGTGAGAGACGGAATCTAAAACAAAAATCCAGAACATCACATTGTATGATTTTTAAGTAATTAATTAGCATTTTATTGCATGACATACGTATTTGATACATCAGAAAAGAAGAACTTAATATTTGGAAACCTTTGTTTGCAATTACAGAGATCATAAGTTTCCTGGAGTTCTTGACCAGGTTTGCACACACTGCAGCAGGGATTTTGGCCCATTCCTCCATACAGACCTTCTCCAGATCCTTCAGGTGTCGGGGCTGTCGCTGGGCAATACGGACTTTTAGCTCCCTCCAAAGATTTTTTATTGGGTTCAGGTCTGGAGACGGGCTAGGCCACTCCAGGACCTTGAGATGCTTCTTACGGAGTCACTCCTTAGTTGCCCTGGCTGTGTGTTTCGGGTCATTGTCATGCTGGAAGACCCAGCCACGACCCATCTTCAATGCTCTTAGTGAGGGAAGGAGGTTGTTTGCCAAGTTCTCGCGATACATGGCCCCATCCATCCTCCCCTCAATAGGGTGCAGTCGTCCTGTCGCCTTTGCAGAAAATAATCCCCAAAGAATGATGTTTCCACCTCCATGCTTCACGGTTGGGATGGTGTTCTTGGGGTTGTACTCATCCTTCTTCTTCCTCCAAACACGGCGAGTGGGGTTTAGACCAAAAAGCTCTATTTTTGTCTCATCAGACCACATGACCTTCTCCCATTCCTCCTCTGGATCATCCAGATGGTCATTCGCAAACGTCAGACGGGCCTGGACATGAGCTAGCTTGAGCAGGGGGACCTTGCGTGCGCTGCAGGATTTTAATCCATGACGGCATAGTGTGTTGGTTTTCTTTGAGACTGTGGTCCCAGCTCTCTTCAGGTCATTGACCAGGTCCTGCCTGGTCATTGACCATCCCTCACCTTCCTCATGATCATTGATGCCCCACTAGGTGAGATCTTGCATGGAGCCCCAGACCGAGGGTGATTGACCCTTGTGCCAACAGTTGTTGCCTTCTCACCAAGCTGCTTGCCTATTGTCCTGTAGCCCATCCCAGCCTTGTGCAGGTCTACAATTTTATCCCTGATGTCCTTACACAGCTCTCTGGTCTTGGCCATTGTGGAGAGATTGGAGTATGTTTGATTGAGTGTGTGGACAGGTGTCTTTTCTACAGGTAACGAGTTCAAACAGGTGTAGTTAATACAGGTAATGAGTGGAGAACAGGAGGGCTTCTTAAATAAAAACGAACAGGTCTGTGAGAGCAGAATTCTTACTGGTTGGTAGGTGATCAAATACTTATGTCAAGCAATAAAATGCAAATGAATTACTTAAAAATCATACAATATGATTTTCTGAATTTCAGAAGTGTACCTGTGATAAAAATTACAGACCGCTAAATGCTTTGTAAGTAGGAAAACCTGCAAAATCGGCAGTGTATCAAATACTTGTTCTCCCCACTGTACACACACACACACACATACACACCATGCATTAACCCCACTGAACCCCGGCGGACAGCCTCTTACCCCTTTGGATCCTAAGCCCTAATTTAGGATTGTGTGCCTTTAGTTTCTCCCCTGTCTTTGTGTTGTGGAGCTTGGTGTTGCAGGAAGGCTTCATCTGCCTCATGTGGTCCTGGGCATGTGTTCTCACAGAGCAGGGCCCCGTGCCAGCGGCGGGCTTAGTGTACATTAAGGACCGGAAGGTTACACTGTAGACTCAGAGACTGGGAGGAACTGGCCTGGTGCATGTGTTCTCACAGAGCAGGGCCCCGTGCCAGCTGCGGGCTTAGTGTACATTAAGGACCGGAAGGTTACACTGTAGACTCAGAGACTGGGAGGAACTGGCCTGGTGGATGTGTTGTCACAGAGCAGGGCCCCGTGCCAGCGGTGGGCTTAGCGTACATTAAGGACCGGAAGGTTACACTGTAGACTCAGAGACTGGGAGGAACTGGCCTGGTGGATGTGTTCTCACAGAGCCTGTAAGCCAAACATTTGTATAAATGTAATATCTTTTCATTCAAAATAAAATTCCCGAGCCACCAGTTCTGGTTATAGAACCATCTCTCTCTCTCTCTCTCTCTCTCTCTCTCTCTCTCTCTCTCTCTCTCTCTCTCTCTCTCTCTCTCTCTCTCAATTCAATTCAAGGGGCTTTATTGGCATGGGAAACATGTGTTAACATTGCCAAAGCAAGTGAGGTAGACAACATACAAAGTGAATATATAAAGTGAAAAACAACAAAAATTAACAGTAAACATTACACATACAGAAGTTTAAAAACAGTAAAGACATTACAAATGTCATATTATATATATATATACAATGTACAAATAGTTAAAGGACACAAGATAAAATGAATAAGCATAAATATGGGTTGTATTTACAATGGTGTTTGTTCTTCACTGGTTGCCCTTTTCTCGTGGCAACAGGTCACAACTCTTGCTGCTGTGGTGGCACACTGTGGAATTTCACCCAAAAGATATGGGAGTTTTTCAAAATTGGATTTGTTTTCGAATTCTTTGTGGATCTGTGTAATCTGGGGAAATATGTCTCTCTAATATGGTCATACATTGGGCAGGAGGTTAGGAAGTGCAGCTCAGTTTCCACCTCATTTTGTGGGCAGTGAGCACATAGCCTGTCTCTCTCTCTCTCTCTCTCTCTCTCTCTCTCTCTCTCTCTCTCTCTCTCTGTGATCAGACATGTATGAGAGCGCCCATCACCAAGTAATACCTAGCTAAGTAATACCTGTCTTAGAGTTAGCATTATCGTGTGATGTCAATGCAGCCTTCAGCAATGTTATCATTCTCTTGTGATGTCTATGGAGCCGTTTGTGAAGGTAGAATTGTCTTGTTGGAGACAGAGATCAGTAAGGAGTGGATGTAGACAGAGATCAGTAAGGAGTGGATAGAGACAGAGATCAGTAAGGAGTGGATGGAGACAGAGATCAGTAAGGAGTGTATAGAGACAGAGATCAGTAAGGAGTGGATAGAGACAGAGATCAGTAAGGAGTGGATAGAGACAGAGATCAGTAAGGAGTGTATAGAGACAGAGATCAGTAAGGAGTGGATAGAGACAGAGATCAGTAAGGAGTGGATAGAGACAGAGATCAGTAAGGAGTGGATAGAGACAGAGATCAGTAAGGAGTGGATAGAGACAGAGATCAGTAAGGAGTGGATGGAGACAGAGATCAGTAAGGAGTGGATAGAGACAGAGATCAGTAAGGAGTGGATAGAGACAGAGATCAGTAAGGAGTGGATAGAGACAGAGATCAGTAAGGAGTGGATAGAGACAGAGATCAGTAAGGAGTGGATAGAGACAGAGATCAGTAAGGAGTGGATAGAGACAGAGATCAGTAAGGAGTGGATGGAGACAGAGATCAGTAAGGAGTGGATAGAGACAGAGATCAGTAAGGAGTGGATAGAGACAGAGATCAGTAAGGAGTGGATAGAGACAGAGATCAGTAAGGAGTGGATAGAGACAGAGATCAGTAAGGAGTGGATAGAGACAGAGATCAGTAAGGAGTGGATAGAGACAGAGATCAGTAAGGAGTGGATAGAGACAGAGATCAGTAAGATGTAGACAGAGATCAGTAAGGAGTGGATAGAGACAGAGATCAGTAAGGAGTGGATAGAGACAGAGATCAGTAAGGAGTGGATGGAGACAGAGATCAGTAAGGAGTGGATGGAGACAGAGATCAGTAAGGAGTGGATAGAGACAGAGATCAGTAAGATGTAGACAGAGATCAGTAAGGAGTGGATAGAGACAGAGATCAGTAAGGAGTGGATAGAGACAGAGATCAGTAAGGAGTGGATGGAGACAGAGATCAGTAAGGAGTGGATGGAGACAGAGATCAGTAAGGAGTGGATAGGGACAGAGATCAGTAAGGAGTGGATGGAGACAGAGATCAGTAAGGAGTGGATAGGGACAGAGATCAGTAAGGAGTGGATGGAGACAGAGATCAGTAAGGAGTGGATAGGGACAGAGATCAGTAAGGAGTGGATGGAGACAGAGATCAGTAAGGAGTAGAGACAGAGATCAGTAAGATAGATGGAGACAGAGATCAGTAAGGAGTGGATAGAGACAGAGATCAGTAAGGAGTGGATAGAGACAGAGATCAGTAAGGAGTGGATGGAGACAGAGATCAGTAAGGAGTGGATGGAGACAGAGATCAGTAAGGGAGTGGATGGAGACAGAGATCAGTAAGGAGTGGATGGAGACAGAGATCAGTAAGGAGTGGATAGGGACAGAGATCAGTAAGGAGTGGATGGAGACAGAGATCAGTAAGGAGTGGATAGGGACAGAGATCAGTAAGGAGTGGATGGAGACAGAGATCAGTAAGGAGTGGATGGAGACAGAGATCAGTAAGGAGTGGATAGAGACAGAGATCAGTAAGGAGTGGATAGAGACAGAGATCAGTAAGGAGTGGATGGAGACAGAGATCAGTAAGGAGTGGATGGAGACAGAGATCAGTAAGGAGTGGATAGAGACAGAGATCAGTAAGGAGTGGATAGAGACAGAGATCAGTAAGGAGTGGATAGAGACAGAGATCAGTAAGGAGTGGATGGAGACAGAGATCAGTAAGGAGTGGATAGAGACAGAGATCAGTAAGGAGTGGATGGAGACAGAGATCAGTAAGGAGTGGATAGAGACAGAGATCAGTAAGGAGTGGATAGAGACAGAGATCAGTAAGGAGTGGATGGAGACAGAGATCAGTAAGGAGTGGATAGAGACAGAGATCAGTAAGGAGTGGATAGAGACAGAGATCAGTGGAGTAGAAGGAGTGGAAGTTGTCAGTTTGACCACACACTGTTTATCAGTCATTTGTGGCGCCCAAATAAACAAATGACAGTTGGAACTCCACAGCAGAAAATATTTGATTCTTGTTGCTAGGCTACCCGTTACAGTGATTTTATCTTCCAGTTATCCAGAGATGATACAACAACTATAGCTGGTGTCTGAAAGAATGACATGGATTTAATATTTGTTAAATTATTGAGCATTTCCTCAGAAACCAAATGGCATCAGAAAGCTTCTGAAGATCCTGATATGGACCTCAGACAAGAGCATTCTGCATAGTATGTGCTGAGACAATATACTCTGTAGGCCTACTGGCAATATTTGGCATCATATAGAGAAAATAAGATGTCCACAGAGGCCGATCTCAGGAAATCAAATGAGTCAATATCCGGCCATACCATGTATGATATCTGGAGGGAGTCCCAAAATGATTTGGGCATGAAAGGAAAATATGGATTTAATTTATGTCTAATTATTGAGCATTTGCTGAACACTCAATAAAAAATCATTTCAATATCCGGATATAGACCTCTGGAATCAATATAGTTTATTGTCTTGAATGTGCTGAGAAAACACAGATATATGACGTGTACAGTCAGTCAGTATGTCGACACGAAGTGAGGAAATAGGATGTCTCATATCACAGGATGTTGAATGAGTCCACATCAGGCCGTAGGAAATGTCCATGTGTCTCATATCACAGGATGTTGAATGAGTCCACATCAGGCCGTAGGAAATGTCCATGTGTCTCATATCACAGGATGTTGAATGAGTCCACATCAGGCCGTAGGAAATGTCCATGTGTCTCATATCACAGGATGTTGAATGAGTCCACATCAGGCCGTAGGAAATGTCCATGTGTCTCATATCACAGGATGTTGAATGAGTCCACATCAGGCCGTAGGAAATGTCCATGTGTCTCATATCACAGGATGTTGAATGAGTCCACATCAGGCCGTAGGAAATGTCCATGTGTCTCATTCACAGAAATACCAATATCATATGTCTAAAGGACATATCTGGAAACTCAATTTGTCAAATCCACAAAAGTCCAAATAGCCTTGGACGTGGTCTGTGTTCTCTAGTATCAAACACATGTCAGGACGTGGTCTGTGTTCTCTAGTATCAAACACATGTCAGGACGTGGTCTGTGTTCTCTAGTATCAAACACATGTCAGGACGTGGTCTGTGTTCTCTAGTATCAAACACATGTCAGGACGTGGTCTGTGTTCTCTAGTATCAAACACATGTCAGGACGTGGTCTGTGTTCTGTGTTCTCTAGTATCAAACACATGTCAGGACGTGGTCTGTGTTCTCTAGTATCAAACACATGTCAGGACGTGGTCTGTGTTCTCTAGTATCAAACACATGTCAGGACGTGGTCTGTGTTCTCTAGTATCAAACACATGTCAGGACGTGGTCTGTGTTCTCTAGTATCAAACACATGTCAGGACGTGGTCTGTGTTCTCTAGTATCAAACACATGTCAGGACGTGGTCTGTGTTCTCTAGTATCAAACACATGTCAGGACGTGGTCTGTGTTCTCTAGTATCAAACACATGTCAGGACGTGGTCTGTGTTCTCTAGTATCAAACACATGTCAGGACGTGGTCTGTGTTCTCTAGTATCAAACACATGTCAGGACGTGGTCTGTGTTCTCTAGTATCAAACACATGTCAGGACGTGGTCTGTGTTCTCTAGTATCAAACACATGTCAGGACGTGGTCTGTGTTCTCTAGTATCAAACACATGTCAGGACGTGGTCTGTGTTCTCTAGTATCAAACACATGTCAGGACGTGGTCTGTGTTCTCTAGTATCAAACACATGTCAGGACGTGGTCTGTGTTCTCTAGTATCAAACACATGTCAGGACGTGGTCTGTGTTCTCTAGTATCAAACACATGTCAGGACGTGGTCTGTGTTCTCTAGTATCAAACACATGTCAGGACGTGGTCTGTGTTCTCTAGTATCAAACACATGTCAGGACGTGGTCTGTGTTCTCTAGTATCAAACACATGTCAGGACGTGGTCTGTGTTCTCTAGTATCAAACACATGTCAGGACGTGGTCTGTGTTCTCTAGTATCAAACACATGTCAGGACGTGGTCTGTGTTCTCTAGTATCAAACACATGTCAGGACGTGGTCTGTGTTCTCTAGTATCAAACACATGTCAGGGACGTGGTCTGTGTTCTCTAGTATCAAACACATGTCAGGACGTGGTCTGTGTTCTCTAGTATCAAACACATGTCAGGACGTGGTCTGTGTTCTCTAGTATCAAACACATGTCAGGACGTGGTCTGTGTTCTCTAGTATCAAACACATGTCAGGACGTGGTCTGTGTTCTCTAGTATCAAACACATGTCAGGACGTGGTCTGTGTTCTCTAGTATCAAACACATGTCAGGACGTGGTCTGTGTTCTCTAGTATCAAACACATGTCAGGACGTGGTCTGTGTTCTCTAGTATCAAACACATGTCAGGACGTGGTCTGTGTTCTCTAGTATCAAACACATGTCAGGACGTGGTCTGTGTTCTCTAGTATCAAACACATGTCAGGACGTGGTCTGTGTTCTCTAGTATCAAACACATGTCAGGACGTGGTCTGTGTTCTCTAGTATCAAACACATGTCAGGACGTGGTCTGTGTTCTCTAGTATCAAACACATGTCAGGACGTGGTCTGTGTTCTCTGGAGTATCAAACACATGTCAGGACGTGGTCTGTGTTCTCTGGTATCAAACACATGTCAGGACGTGGTCTGTGTTCTCTAGTATCAAACACATGTCAGGACGTGGTCTGTGTTCTCTGGAGTATCAAACACATGTCAGGACGTGGTCTGTGTTCTCTAGTATCAAACACATGTCAGGACGTGGTCTGTGTTCTCTAGTATCAAACACATGTCAGGACGTGGTCTGTGTTCTCTAGTCTCTAGTATCAAACACATGTCAGGACGTGGTCTGTGTTCTCTAGTATCAAACACATGTCAGGGCGTATCAAACACATGTCAGGACGTGGTCTGTGTTCTCTAGTATCAAACACATGTCAGGACGTGGTCTGTGTTCTCTAGTATCAAACACATGTCAGGACGTGGTCTGTGTTCTCTGGAGTATCAAACACATGTCAGGACGTGGTCTGTGTTCTCTAGTATCAAACACATGTCAGGACATATCAAACACATGGTCTGTCTGTTCTCTAGTATCAAACACATGTCAGGACGTGGTCTGTGTTCTCTAGTATCAAACACATGTCAGGATCGTGGTCTGTGTTCTCTAGTATCAAACACATGTCAGGACGTGGTCTGTGTTCTCTAGTATCAAACACATGTCAGGACGTGGTCTGTGTTCTCTAGTATCAAACACATGTCAGGACGTGGTCTGTGTTCTCTAGTATCAAACACATGTCAGGACGTGGTCTGTGTTCTCTGGAGTATCAAACACATGTCAGGACGTGGTCTGTGTTCTCTAGTATCAAACACATGTCAGGACGTGGTCTGTGTTCTCTAGTATCAAACACATGTCAGGACGTGGTCTGTGTTCTCTAGTATCAAACACATGTCAGGTCAGGACGTGGTCTGTGTTCTCTAGTATCAAACACATGTCAGGACGTGGTCTGTGTTCTCTAGTATCAAACACATGTCAGGACGTGGTCTGTGTTCTCTAGTATCAAACACATGTCAGGACGTGGTCTGTGTTCTCTAGTATCAAACACATGTCAGGGACGTGGTCTGTGTTCTCTAGTATCAAACACATGTCAGGACGTGGTCTGTGTTCTCTGTATCAAACACATGTCAGGAGTGGTCTGTGTTCTCTAGTATCAAACACATGTCAGGACGTGGTCTGTGTTCTCTAGTATCAAACACATGTCAGGACGTGGTCTGTGTTCTCTAGTATCAAACACATGTCAGGACGTGGTCTGTGTTCTCTAGTATCAAACACATGTCAGGACGTGGTCTGTGTTCTCTAGTATCAAACACATGTCAGGGACGTGGTCTGTGTTCTCTAGTATCAAACACATGTCAGGACGTGGTCTGTGTTCTCTAGTATCAAAGGACGTGGTCTGTGTTCTCTACAAACACATGTCAGGACGTGGTCTGTGTTCTCTAGTATCAAACACATGTCAGGACGTGGTCTGTGTTCTCTAGTATCAAACACATGTCAGGACGTGGTCTGTGTTCTCTAGTATCAAACACATGTCAGGACGTGGTCTGTGTTCTCTAGTATCAAACACATGTCAGGACGTGGTCTGTGTTCTCTAGTATCAAACACATGTCAGGACGTGGTCTGTGTTCTCTAGTATCAAACACATGTCAGGACGTGGTCTGTGTTCTCTAGTATCAAACACATGTCAGGACGTGGTCTGTGTTCTCTAGTATCAAACACATGTCAGGACGTGGTCTGTGTTCTCTAGTATCAAACACATGTCAGGACGTGGTCTGTGTTCTCTAGTATCAAACACATGTCAGGACGTGGTCTGTGTTCTCTAGTATCAAACACATGTCAGGGCGTCAGGTCTGTGTTCTCTAGTATCAAACACATGTCAGGACGTGGTCTGTGTTCTCTAGTATCAAACACATGTCAGGACGTGGTCTGTGTTCTCTAGTATCAAACACATGTCAGGACGTGGTCTGTGTTCTCTAGTATCAAACACATGTCAGGACGTGGTCTGTGTTCTCTAGTATCAAACACATGTCAGGACGTGGTCTGTGTTCTCTAGTATCAAACACATGTCAGGACGTGGTCTGTGTTCTCTAGTATCAAACACATGTCAGGACGTGGTCTGTGTTCTCTAGTATCAAACACATGTCAGGACGTGGTCTGTGTTCTCTAGTATCAAACACATGTCAGGACGTGGTCTGTGTTCTCTAGTATCAAACACATGTCAGGACGTGGTCTGTGTTCTCTAGTATCAAACACATGTCAGGACGTGGTCTGTGTTCTCTAGTATCAAACACATGTCAGGGGACGTCTGTGTTCTGTATCAAACACATGTCAGGACGTGGTCTGTGTTCTAGTATCAAACACATGTCAGGACGTGGTCTGTGTTCTCTAGTATCAAACACATGTCAGGGCGTGGTCTGTGTTCTCACATGTCAGTATGGTCTGTGTTCTCTAGTATCAAACACATGTCAGGACGTGGTCTGTGTTCTCTAGTATCAAACACATGTCAGGACGTGGTCTGTGTTCTCTAGTATCAAACACATGTCAGGACGTGGTCTGTGTTCTCTAGTATCAAACACATGTCAGGACGTGGTCTGTGTTCTCTAGTATCAAACACATGTCAGGGACGTGGTCTGTGTTCTCTAGTATCAAACACATGTCAGGACGTGGTCTGTGTTCTCTAGTATCAAACACATGTCAGGACGTGGTCTGTGTTCTCTAGTATCAAACACATGTCAGGACGTGGTCTGTGTTCTCTAGTATCAAACACATGTCAGGACGTGGTCTGTGTTCTCTAGTATCAAACACATGTCAGGACGTGGTCTGTGTTCTCTAGTATCAAACACATGTCAGGGCGTGGTCTGTGTTCTCTAGTATCAAACACATGTCAGGTCTGTGTTCTCTAGTATCAAACACATGTCAGGACGTGGTCTGTGTTCTCTAGTATCAAACACATGTCAGGACGTGGTCTGTGTTCTCTAGTATCAAACACATGTCAGGACGTGGTCTGTGTTCTCTAGTATCAAACACATGTCAGGACGTGGT
Source organism: Oncorhynchus keta (assembly GCF_023373465.1). Taxonomy (NCBI): domain Eukaryota; kingdom Metazoa; phylum Chordata; class Actinopteri; order Salmoniformes; family Salmonidae; genus Oncorhynchus; species Oncorhynchus keta. Next base: position 94,148 of record NW_026290952.1, on the reverse strand, counting down.
CTGTGTTCTCTAGTATCAAACACATGTCAGGACGTGGTCTGTGTTCTCTAGTATCAAACACATGTCAGGACGTGGTCTGTGTTCTCTAGTATCAAACACATGTCAGGACGTGGTCTGTGTTCTCTAGTATCAAACACATGTCAGGACGTGGTCTGTGTTCTCTAGTATCAAACACATGTCAGGACGTGGTCTGTGTTCTCTAGTATCAAACACATGTCAGGACGTGGTCTGTGTTCTCTAGTATCAAACACATGTCAGGACGTGGTCTGTGTTCTCTAGTATCAAACACATGTCAGGACATGTCAGGACGTGGTCTGTGTTCTCTAGTATCAAACACATGTCAGGACGTGGTCTGTGTTCTCTGTATCAAACACATGTCAGTATCAAACACATGTCAGGACGTGGTCTGTGTTCTCTAGTATCAAACACATGTCAGGACGTGGTCTGTGTTCTCTAGTATCAAACACATGTCAGGACGTGGTCTGTGTTCTCTAGTATCAAACACATGTCAGGACGTGGTCTGTGTTCTCTAGTATCAAACACATGTCAGGACGTGGTCTGTGTTCTCTAGTATCAAACACATGTCAGGACGTGGTCTGTGTTCTCTAGTATCAAACACATGTCAGGACGTGGTCTGTGTTCTCTAGTATCAAACACATGTCAGGACGTGGTCTGTGTTCTCTAGTATCAAACACATGTCAGGACGTGGTCTGTGTTCTCTAGTATCAAACACATGTCAGGACGTGGTCTGTGTTCTCTAGTATCAAACACATGTCAGGACGTGGTCTGTGTTCTCTAGTATCAAACACATGTCAGGACGTGGTCTGTGTTCTCTGGAGTATCAAACACATGTCAGGACGTGGTCTGTGTTCTCTAGTATCAAACACATGTCAGGACGTGGTCTGTGTTCTCTAGTATCAAACACATGTCAGGACGTGGTCTGTGTTCTCTAGTATCAAACACATGTCAGGACGTGGTCTGTGTTGGTCTCTCTAGTATCAAACACATGTCAGGACGTGGTCTGTGTTCTCTAGTATCAAACACATGTCAGGACGTGGTCTGTGTTCTCTAGTATCAAACACATGTCAGGACGTGGTCTGTGTTCTCTAGTATCAAACACATGTCAGGACGTGGTCTGTGTTCTCTAGTATCAAACACATGTCAGGACGTGGTCTGTGTTCTCTCTAGTATCAAACACATGTCAGGACGTGGTCTGTGTTCTCTGGAGTATCAAACACATGTCAGGACGTGGTCTGTGTTCTCTGTCAGGACGTGGTCTGTGTTCTCTGGAGTATCAAACACATGTCAGGACGTGGTCTGTGTTCTCTAGTATCAAACACATGTCAGGACGTGGTCTGTGTTCTCTAGTATCAAACACATGTCAGGACGTGGTCTGTGTTCTCTAGTATCAAACACATGTCAGGACGTGGTCTGTGTTCTCTAGTATCAAACACATGTCAGGACGTGGTCTGTGTTCTCTAGTATCAAACACATGTCAGGACGTGGTCTGTGTTCTCTAGTATCAAACACATGTCAGGACGTGGTCTGTGTTCTCTAGTATCAAACACATGTCAGGACGTGGTCTGTGTTCTCTAGTATCAAACACATGTCAGGACGTGGTCTGTGTTCTCTAGTATCAAACACATGTCAGGACGTGGTCTGTGTTCTCTGGAGTATCAAACACATGTCAGGACGTGGTCTGTGTTCTCTAGTATCAAACACATGTCAGGACGTGGTCTGTGTTCTCTAGTATCAAACACATGTCAGGACGTGGTCTGTGTTCTCTAGTATCAAACACATGTCAGGACGTGGTCTGTGTTCTCTAGTATCAAACACATGTCAGGACGTGGTCTGTGTTCTCTAGTATCAAACACATGTCAGGACGTGGTCTGTGTTCTCTAGTATCAAACACATGTCAGGACGTGGTCTGTGTTCTCTAGTATCAAACACATGTCAGGACGTGGTCTGTGTTCTCTAGTATCAAACACATGTCAGGACGTGGTCTGTGTTCTCTAGTATCAAACACATGTCAGGACGTGGTCTGTGTTCTCTAGTATCAAACACATGTCAGGACGTGGTCTGTGTTCTCTAGTATCAAACACATGTCAGGATCAAACACATGTCAGGTCTGTGTTCTCTAGTATCAAACACATGTCAGGACGTGGTCTGTGTTCTCTAGTATCAAACACATGTCAGGACGTGGTCTGTGTTCTCTAGTATCAAACACATGTCAGGACGTGGTCTGTGTTCTCTAGTATCAAACACATGTCAGGACGTGGTCTGTGTTCTCTAATGAGTATCAAACACATGTCAGGACGTGGTCTGTGTTCTCTAGTATCAAACACATGTCAGGACGTGGTCTGTGTTCTCTAGTATCAAACACATGTCAGGACGTGGTCTGTGTTCTCTAGTATCAAACACATGTCAGGACGTGGTCTGTGTTCTCTAGTATCAAACACATGTCAGGACGTGGTCTGTGTTCTCTAGTATCAAACACATGTCAGGACGTGGTCTGTGTTCTCTAGTATCAAACACATGTCAGGACGTGGTCTGTGTTCTCTAGTATCAAACACATGTCAGGACGTGGTCTGTGTTCTCTCTAGTATCAAACACATGTCAGGACGTGGTCTGTGTTCTCTAGTATCAAACACATGTCAGGACGTGGTCTGTGTTCTCTAGTATCAAACACATGTCAGGACGTGGTCTGTGTTCTCTAGTATCAAACACATGTCAGGACGTGGTCTGTGTTCTCTAGTATCAAACACATGTCAGGACGTGGTCTGTGTTCTCTAGTATCAAACACATGTCAGGACGTGGTCTGTGTTCTCTAGTATCAAACACATGTCAGGACGTGGTCTGTGTTCTCTAGTATCAAACACATGTCAGGACGTGGTCTGTGTTCTCTAGTATCAAACACATGTCAGGACGTGGTCTGTGTTCTCTGGTATCAAACACATGTCAGGACTGTGTTCTCTAGTATCAAACACATGTCAGGGCGTGGTCTGTGTTCTCTAGTATCAAACACATGTCAGGACGTGGTCTGTGTTCTCTAGTATCAAACACATGTCAGGACGTGGTCTGTGTTCTCTAGTATCAAACACATGTCAGGACTCTAGTATCAAACACATGGTCTGTGTTCTCTAGTATCAAACACATGTCAGGACGTGGTCTGTGTTCTCTAGTATCAAACACATGTCAGGACGTGGTCTGTGTTCTCTAGTATCAAACACATGTCAGGACGTGGTCTGTGTTCTCTAGTATCAAACACATGTCAGGACGTGGTCTGTGTTCTCTAGTATCAAACACATGTCAGGACGTGGTCTGTGTTCTCTAGTATCAAACACATGTCAGGACGTGGTCTGTGTTCTCTAGTATCAAACACATGTCAGGACGTGGTCTGTGTTCTCTAGTATCAAACACATGTCAGGACGTGGTCTGTGTTCTCTAGTATCAAACACATGTCAGGACGTGGTCTGTGTTCTCTAGTATCAAACACATGTCAGGACGTGGTCTGTGTTCTCTAGTATCAAACATGTCATGGTCTGTGTTCTCTAGTATCAAACACATGTCAGGACGTGGTCTGTGTTCTCTAGTATCAAACACATGTCAGGACGTGGTCTGTGTTCTCTAGTATCAGGACGTGGTCTGTGTTCTCTAATCAAACACATGTCAGGACGTGGTCTGTGTTCTCTAGTATCAAACACATGTCAGGACGTGGTCTGTGTTCTCTAGTATCAAACACATGTCAGGACGTGGTCTGTGTTCTCTAGTATCAAACACATGTCAGGACGTGGTCTGTGTTCTCTAGTATCAAACACATGTCAGGACGTGGTCTGTGTTCTCTAGTATCAAACACATGTCAGGACGTGGTCTGTGTTCTCTAGTATCAAACACATGTCAGGACGTGGTCTGTGTTCTCTAGTATCAAACACATGTCATGTGGTCTGTGTTCTCTAGTATCAAACACATGTCAGGTCTGTGTTCTCTAGTATCAAACACATGTCAGGACGTGGTCTGTGTTCTCTAGTATCAAACACATGTCAGGACGTGGTCTGTGTTCTCTAGTATCAAACACATGTCAGGACGTGGTCTGTGTTCTCTAGTATCAAACACATGTCAGGACGTGGTCTGTGTTCTCTAGTATCAAACACATGTCAGGACGTGGTCTGTGTTCTCTAGTATCAAACACATGTCAGGACGTGGTCTGTGTTCTCTAGTATCAAACACATGTCAGGACGTGGTCTGTGTTCTCTAGTATCAAACACATGTCAGGACGTGGTCTGTGTTCTCTAGTATCAAACACATGTCAGGACGTGGTCTGTGTTCTCTGGAGTATCAAACACATGTCAGGACGTGGTCTGTGTTCTCTAGTATCAAACACATGTCAGGACGTGGTCTGTGTTCTCTAGTATCAAACACATGTCAGGACGTGGTCTGTGTTCTCTAGTATCAAACACATGTCAGGACGTGGTCTGTGTTCTCTAGTATCAAACACATGTCAGGACGTGGTCTGTGTTCTCTAGTATCAAACACATGTCAGGACGTGGTCTGTGTTCTCTAGTATCAAAACACATGTCAGGACGTGGTCTGTGTTCTCTAGTATCAAACACATGTCAGGACGTGGTCTGTGTTCTCTAGTATCAAACACATGTCAGGGCGTGGTCTGTGTTCTCTAGTATCAAACACATGTCAGGACGTGGTCTGTGTTCTCTAGTATCAAACACATGTCAGGACGTGGTCTGTGTTCTCTAGTATCAAACACATGTCAGGACGTGGTCTGTGTTCTCTAGTATCAAACACATGTCAGGACGTGGTCTGTGTTCTCTAGTATCAAACACATGTCAGGATGTCAGGACGTGGTCTGTGTTCTCTAGTATCAAACACATGTCAGGACGTGGTCTGTGTTCTCTAGTATCAAACACATGTCAGGACGTGGTCTGTGTTCTCTAGTATCAAACACATGTCAGGACGTGGTCTGTGTTCTCTAGTATCAAACACATGTCAGGACGTGGTCTGTGTTCTCTAGTATCAAACACATGTCAGGACGTGGTCTGTGTTCTCTAGTATCAAACACATGTCAGGACGTGGTCTGTGTTCTCTAGTATCAAACACATGTCAGGACGTGGTCTGTGTTCTCTAGTATCAAACACATGTCAGGACGTGGTCTGTGTTCTCTAGTATCAAACACATGTCAGGACGTGGTCTGTGTTCTCTAGTATCAAACACATGTCAGGACGTGGTCTGTGTTCTCTAGTATCAAACACATGTCAGGACGTGGTCTGTGTTCTCTAGTATCAAACACATGTCAGGACGTGGTCTGTGTTCTCTAGTATCAAACACATGTCAGGACGTGGTCTGTGTTCTCTAGTATCAAACACATGTCAGGACGTGGTCTGTGTTCTCTAGTATCAAACACATGTCAGGACGTGGTCTGTGTTCTCTAGTATCAAACACATGTCAGGACGTGGTCTGTGTTCTCTAGTATCAAACACATGTCAGGACGTGGTCTGTGTTCTCTAGTATCAAACACATGTCAGGACGTGGTCTGTGTCAGGTAAAGATGTCCCCTGATATGGACCCTTTTCACCCAGTGGGTGTGTTTGCTGTGTGTGTGTTTGTGTGTGTGTGTGTGTGTGTGTGTGTGTGTGTGTGTGTGTGTGTGTGTGTGTGTGTGTGTGTTCACCCAGTGTGTGTGTTTGTGTGTGTGTGTTTGTGTGTGTGTGTGTGTGTGTGTGTGTGTGTGTGTGTGTGTGTGTGTGTGTGTGTGTGTGTGTGTGTGTGTGTGTGTGTGTGTGTGTGTGTGTGTGTGTGTGTGTGTGTAGAGTGTTCCACAGGGTAATAGAAGGTGGCAGGTAGAAAGGTGATGGATTGCCTGATTAGAGGCCTGGCAGTGCTGCTCCTCACAGATGGGCCGTTAGCTCCGGACAGCTGCCCTCAACACACACACACTCTCTGTGCCATCACACACACACGCACACACACTCTCTGTGCCATCACACACACACATACCCCACTGCTACCAACATGGTGTCTTCCAATACACCCGTTCACACGAACGGGCAATTTGGGACAGGCACTACATAGCCAGCCCGATTGCCAGCTCGGGTCCTTATTCCAGCATACCCGGAAGCTACAGAGACGGAGAGAGAGGAACAGAAACAAACGTTCATCCATAACATTGATAATAAACATCACTTAAATGAAAGCCTGTCTGTGTGTTCTTTATACCAAAGTGTTCTTGAATGGAGGGAAGAATAATGTGTGGAATGTTTGAACTGAGATTGCTGGGTTAACTTCTGTGTCCACCCACATCGCTAACATGGCTGAAAACAGAGCAGGGAGGAGATTAGTTTGTGTGTGTGTCTGTTAGCTTACCAAATGCTGTCCGCAGGCAGTGACAGACTTCTCTCTCTCTCTCTCTCTTTCTCTCCCCATCTCTCTCTCAATTCAATTATATTTGCTTTATTGGCATGACGTAACAATGTACATACTGCCAAAGCTTACTTTGGAGATTTACAATATTAACATAATTAATAATAATAATCAATATTGTCAACGGAACAACAGTAACAACAATAACCAGACATTGACCAATACCAATAATCATAGAGGACATGTGCAGGTTGATTGGTCTGTCAGACACTGTCCCTCATCTTATGGCAGGCAGCAATGTAGTGCGCTGCCAACACAGCTCTCTGCTTCCTCCCCCAACAGGATGGGTAGCCTACTCTCATCAGAGAGGTCTTTCAAACCTTGAATAAGGGTTTCAAATTTAGGGAAATTACACTCTCTAATTGTTTTATATTTTTGACATTTTGTCAGGAAATGCAGCTCTGTCTCAGGTTCTGCTGTGGTGCAGTGGTTACACAGCCTTTCCTCTACAGGGCCAGCCAGGTTCTGCTGTGGTGCAGTGGTTGCACAGCCTTTCCTCTACAGGGAGCCAGGTTCTGCTGTGGTGCAGTGGTTGCACAGCCTTTCCTCTTCTGCTGTGGTGCACAGGGAGCCAGGTTCTGCTGTGGTGCAGTGGTTGCACAGCCTTTCCTCTCCCAGGTTCTGCTCTACAGCCTTTCCTCTACAGGAGCCAGGTGTTCCTGTGTCTACCCTTCTCAATGGCAAGGCTGTGCTCACTGAGCCTGTACTTTGTCAAGGTTTTTTAAGGTTTTGATCAGTAACCATGGTCAAATATTTAGCCACAGTGTGCTGTAAATTTAGGGCCAGATAGCACTGCATTTTGCTTTGTGTTTGTGTTTCCCAATAAGCAATATAGTTTTGTTTTGACTGTGTTGTAATTTGGTTTATTCTGATTGATTGGATGTTCTGGTCCTGAGGCTTCAGTGTGTTAGTAGAACAGGTTTGTGAACTCAGTTCCAGGACCAGCTTTTCTTTGCTCAGCTCTTGGCATTGCAGGGCTTGGTAGTGATATGAGAGGGGGTCATTGTATTTTAGATGTTTCCAAAACTTAATTGGTCTTCTTTGAGTTTTTATTATTAGTGGATATTGGTCTAATTCTGCCCTGCATGCATTGTTTGTAGTTTTCCTCTGGACATGTAGGAGAATCTTACAGAACTCTGCATGCAGGGTTTCAATGGGGTGTTTGTCCCATTTGCAGAGATCTTGTTTGGCAAGTGGACCCCACACCTCGCTGCCATAAAGTGCAATTGGGTCAATGACACATTCAATTAGTTTGAGCCAAATTTTCAATTTGAATTTGAATGAGTTTTTTAATGGCGTAGAGCCCTGCGTGCTTTCTCTCTCAGTTCATTCACTGCATCATTAAGGTGTTGTAACGGCTGTTGGAAGGAGAGGACCAAGCTGCAGCGTGTTATGTGTCCATATTTATTAAATGAGCACAGCAATAACAAAAATAACAACACGCACGACCGAAACAGTTCTGTCTGGTGCAGACACACAACAGGAAACAGTTCTGTCTGGTGCAGACACACAACAGGAAACAGTTCTGTCTGGTGCAGACACACAACAGGAAACAGTTCTGTCTGGTGCAGACACACAACAGGAAACAGTTCTGTCTGGTGCAGACACACAACAGGAAACAGTTCTGTCTGGTGCAGACACACAACAGGAAACAGTTCTGGCTGGTGCAGACAGTTCTGTCTGGTGCACACACAACAGGTGCAGACACACAACAGGAAACAGTTCTGTCTGGTGCAGACACACAACAGGAAACAGTTCTGTCTGTGACAGTAATACTTCTGTCCAGTCCATCCACGTAGAGTCAATCTACGGTCAGGGCGTGACAGTAATACACTCCAGTCCATCCACGTAGAGTCAATCTACGGTCAGGGCGTGACAGTAATACACTCCAGTCCATCCACGAGTCAGAGTCAATCTACGGTCAGGGCGTGACAGTAATACACTCCAGTCCATCCACGTAGAGTCAATCTACGGTCAGGGCGTGACAGTAATACACTCCAGTCCATCCACGTAGAGTCAATCTACGGTCAGGGCGTGACAGTAATACTCTCCAGTCCATCCACGTAGAGTCAATCTACGGTCAGGGCGTGACAGTAATACACTCCAGTCCATCCACGTAGAGTCAATCTACGGTCAGGGCGTGACAGTAATACACTCCAGTCCATCCACGTAGAGTCAATCTACGGTCAGGGCGTGACAGTAATACACTCCAGTCCATCCACGTAGAGTCAATCTACGGTCAGGGTGTGACAGTAATACACTCCAGTCCATCCACGTAGAGTCAATCTACGGTCAGGGCGTGACAGTAATACACTCCAGTCCATCCACGTAGAGTCAATCTACGGTCAGGGCGTGACAGTAATACTCTCCAGTCCATCCACGTAGAGTCAATCTACGGTCAGGGCGTGACAGTAATACTCTCCAGTCCATCCACGTAGAGTCAATCTACGGTCAGGGCGTGACAGTAATACACTCCAGTCCATCCACGTAGAGTCAATCTACGGTCAGGAGAGTCAATCTACGGTCAGGGTGTGACAGTAATACACTCCAGTCCATCCACGTAGAGTCAATCTACGGTCAGGGCGTGACAGTAATACTCTCCAGTCCATCCACGTAGAGTCAATCTACGGTCAGGGCGTGACAGTAATACACTCCAGTCCATCCACGTAGAGTCAATCTACGGTCAGGGCGTGACAGTAATACTCTCCAGTCCATCCACGTAGAGTCAATCTACGGTCAGGGCGTGACAGTAATACTCTCCAGTCCATCCACGTAGAGTCAATCTACAATCTACGTCAGGGCGTGACAGTAATACACTCCAGTCCATCCACGTGAGTCAGTCAGGGCGTGACAGTAATACTCTCCAGTCCATCCACGTAGAGTCAATCTACGGTCAGGGCGTGACAGTAATACACTCCAGTCCATCCACGTAGAGTCAATCTACGGTCAGGGCGTGACAGTAATACTCTCCAGTCCATCCACGTAGAGTCAATCTACGGTCAGGGTGTGACAGTAATACTCTCCAGTCCATCCACGTAGAGTCAATCTACGGTCAGGGCGTGACAGTAATACACTCCAGTCCATCCACGTAGAGTCAATCTACGGTCAGGGCGTGACAGTAATACTCTCCAGTCCATCCACGTAGAGTCAATCTACGGTCAGGGCGTGACAGTAATACACTCCAGTCCATCCACGTAGAGTCAATCTACCATCCACGTAGAGTCAGGGGGCGTGACAGTAATACACTCCAGTCCATCCACGTAGAGTCAATCTACAGTCAGGCGTGACAGGTGTCCAGTCTAGCTTATTTTTAAACCTAAATAATTGTAGTGTGTGCAGTGCGCTATATATTTTGTACCAATTGAGAACTTTGGTCTAATTCCCTGAGATCTGGATCTTCTCTGGAAAATCATTATTTTAGTATTTTTGGGGTTTACTGCCAGGGCCCAGGTCTGGCAGTACTGCTCCAGCAGGTCCAGGCTCTGCTGTAGGCCATGTGCTGTGGGGTTTACTGCAAGGGCCCAGGTCTGGCAGTACTGCTCTAGCAGGTCCAGGCTCTGCTATAGGCCATGTGCTGTGGGGGTTTACTGCCAGGGCCCAGGTCTGGCAGTACTGCTCCAGCAGGTCCAGGCTCTGCTGTAGGCCATGTGCTGTGGGGGTTTACTGCAAGGGCCCAGGTCTGGCAGTACTGCTCTAGCAGGTCCAGGCTCTGCTAGGGCCATGTGCTGTGGGGTTTACTGCCAGGGCCCAGGTCTGGCAGTACTGCTCTAGCAGGTCCAGGCTCTGCTTTAGGCCATGTGCTGTGGAGGTTTACTGCCAGGGCCCAGGTCTGCCAGGACTGCTCTAGCAGGTCCAGGCTCTGCTATAGGCCATGTGCTGTGGGTGACAGCAGGCCTAGGTCATCTGCAAAAGAGTAGGCATTTAATCTCTGAATTGTGGAGACTAACACCAGGGGCTGAGGATTTTTCTAGAATAGTGTCCAATTGGTTCATGTAAATATGAATGAGTGCAGGGCTCAGATTACAACCCTGGTGAAGGCCCCGCCCCTTGTTAAAGAATAATTTCCTTTTCTGATCCATTCTGATGCTGCACGTTTTGCCAGTACACATTGATTTAATGATGTCGTATGTTTTACCCCCTACACCACTTCCCATAACTCTGCAGAACAGTCCTGTCTGCCAAATAGAATCACATGCTTTTTGGAAGTCAATACATCAAGCGTACATTTTGTTATTATTTTGTTGGACTTGTTTATCTATCAGGGTTTGTCGGGTGTTTTGGTATAAATCCAATTTGGCTTTTACTCAAGACATTGTGCTTATTAAGGAAGTTTAGAACTCTTACATGTATAATAATTCAGACAACCTTCACCAGGCTGCTGTTCACACAAATGCCTCTGTAATTGTTAGGGTCACATTTGTCTCAGTTCTTAAAGATTGGGGTTATGAGTCCTTGATTCCAGATGTCAGGGAAATAACCTACACTCAGGGTCAAATGAAACAGTTTTAATATAGCCAGTTGACATTTTGGACTAGTGAGTTTGAGCATCTCATTTAGGATGCCATCAGGTCCGCAAATATCTCTGAAACTGGAAACACTTATCTCCCTCGCTGGCTTTATTAAGCACCAACTGTCAGAGCAGCTCACAGATTACTGCACCTGTACATAGCCCACCTATAATTTAGCCCAAACAACTACCTCTTTCCCTTCTGTATTTTATTTATTTATTTATTTTGCTCCTTTGCACCCCATTATTTTTATTTCTACTTTGCACATTCTTCCACTGCAAATCTACCATTCCAGTGTTTTACTTGCTATATTGTATTTACTTTGCCACCATGGCCTTTTTTGCCTTTACCTCCCTTCTCACCTCATTTGCTCACATTGTATATAGACTTGTTTATACTGTATTATTGACTGTATGTTTGTTTTACTCCATGTGTAACTCTGTGTCGTTGTATCTGTCAAACTGCTTTGCTTTATCTTGGACAGGTTGCAGTTGTAAATGAGAACTTGTTCTCAACTTGCCTACCTGGTTAAATAAAGGTGAAATAAAATAAATAAAATAAAATGATTTTTAAATTTGAGGGCCTGAAGATTCTTATAGAGCTCCTGGTCAGTAATTGGGTAGTTTCTTATAGAGCTCCTGGTCAGTAATTGGGTAGTTTCTTATAGAGCTCCTGGTCAGTAATTGGGGAGTCCAATAGATTTTGATT